>NC_056746.1:1056548011-1056795511 GCF_019279795.1 Protopterus annectens | reverse complement strand
GACTCATCTGTAAAGGGAATGAATCAGTAATCTATTCTTATAGTTAGTGCTTCATGTAACTATATTATATTTTACAGAATTTTTGTATTCACAGTCTAGTTATTATGAATGGGTAGAATACCAAGCTTGAAATCCAAAAGCCAGGATGAAGATTCAGCTAGTATCTCATGGGTAACACCTGTGGCAAAACCCTTTTTAGTCCAATCTGTCATGGTTGGGGAAAAGATACACTGAAGTCCAAGTTTCTACTCAGTGGGTGATTGTTGCATACTTCCCAGAAGATAGTTAAAGAGGCAACAGGACCTCCAGTTCTGTGAATGTCTCCTACCCTGCTAAGAGGGCTAACATACTGAGTCACAGAAGAAGCAAATACAACCACCAGTCAATAGGAAATAATTTATAAGTAGTTAAAATAATGAGGACTAAAAAAAAAAAGAAAAGAAAAACTGATTGGATTTCCCATACTCTTTTGTTATGGAGATGTAAACGAAAGTTGCCTTCTGGGATGAATAATGTGAGAAATGTTTTTCTCAGCACCCTAAAGATGAAGGCAGAATAAAGGAAACTGGATCTTTGCCATTACATAAAGGAAGGGTTAGTTGAAAGAGCTACCACATCTTTGTGGAAAACCTGGTAATATTCTGACTGCATAAGGGATTGTATCTCTTAAGGATGCTTCTAGATGAAGTAGTGACTACCAAACAAGCTAATTGCAAGGACAGAAGCTTCAACAGAATTGAATAAGTAAGTCCAGAGGGAACTGCCATCATTATTTTCAATGCGGAATTTAGATTCCAATTAAAAGGAACGTATTTCTTAGATGTTTTGTGGAGAAAAACTTCTCAAAATAATTTTCTTTGTCTGATGAGAAGTTAAGGAAGATTCCCATGGTAGACCGTCTGTAAAGCAGACAATGAATGTTAAGAGAGACTGCTAAGCTAAGCAGAAGAGAAATATGCTTGAGGACCTTTGCCAGCTGCAGCTTCAAAATGAATGATTGCTATTTGCACACCTGTGAGAACACTTTCATTAAACAAGGATTTTCATGTTGTAGACTTTCTACCTTCTTTCAAGAGGTAAGACAAATGTAGTTATTAGCTAGCTAGAAAGTTTTTGTTAATTAAGTAGGCATACTTAACCAGGGGATTTACTTTTAAATGTAACTCAGGAGAATGTGTATAGTCAATGAACATCAAAGTGAAAGCAGAAATAATGGCTATAGTTCAGTTCTACTTATTTGTTTTATTTTTATTTAGTTGTTGGAAAAAAGAATTACAGTTATGTTTTGCTTTTCATCATCATCAAAATCATTATCATCCCCTCCATCCCCTTTTTCTCATTTTTCCATGGAAATTGGGTGTCAGTTGGTGTGACATCACTTTCTCCTACCTTCTTTGATAGTCATGTCCAATGCTGTCATTTAATCCAGCTAGATAATGGCTGGGCATCCTCATCTTCTCTGACCTTCTTCCTGTCTCTCCCAAATCTCCTTTACCAAATTGCCTTCTGCCTTCCTGCTCATGTGACTGAACCACCATAATCTGTTCATCTTGACCTTCAGTGCAACTGGGGCTACTTTGACTTCTGCTCTGATGTCCTCATTCCTTATTCTGTCCCACAGTGTGCATCCTACTGTCCACCTCAGACAATTCATCTTAATCACCTCAAGCTTCCTCACCTGCTCTACCTAACATTTGATACTGAAGTTGTGATACAGATATCTTATCACTAAGTTACCTTACTGCCCGTGTTTACGTAGTGATTTACAAATACCAGTTAAGCTGGGGAAACCTCTTTTTCACTGCATTCTACTGCAAGGAACTTGAATATTGGTATGGAAAGTAGCACACGGGCAATTTAAGCTGTGAAGCATTAACAGTCTGGCACCCTTTATTTCCTGAATGCATACTGTAACATAAGGTGAACTCTGCCCAGTGATGTAAAAAGCTTGTTTTCTAAGCAGCATATATTTAATCTGTATGCAGGTAAAGGCAGAAAGACTGCATGTTGCACTAAAACATAATAAAGCAGTCCAGTACTTCAAGTTTTAAATGATTACAAATCTGAATGCATTGCAAACCGTCCTAAGAAGTCAGTTATACTTCTGACAGAAACTGATAGGAAATCACTGTCTTCATCAAAGCCTTTTAAAGGCTACATAAGCACATTTAATGACTGGCTTGTGACTTTTGCCGTTAAGCTACTTGTTCACCTTTGTTTACTTCACAGTAGTTTTCTACATCTTGTTATTTGTGATATGAGGTCTGCCACATACCATGGCATTATTACTCTCTCTGCTATTTGTCCTCACCACTAATTATTTGCAGACTACTGAGTTACAGTATTATGTCCTATATTTTGTCAGCAGTCCTCCAAAAGTCTTTTCATTTTTTTCTTGCATGCATTTTCCTTCAGAAAGCTTCTTAATAGGAATTGTCTGTTTCTCTTGTTAAATTACTTAACCTAAACTTCTGTTTATATATCCTTTCGTACTGTGTTCATCATACCCATGGAAACAGACAGAGACAGACTGTACACAGACACACACACACACACACACACACACACACACACACACACACACACACACACACACACACGCACACACACACACACCTGTGTAAGTAATGTTGATCATCTCTCCATGGTACAGACATAGACACACACACAAACACTCCAGACATTTAAACACATGGGTAACCTACAGGTGGATGAAGATTAAGTTCAGAGCACCTCCATAGGGAATTACTTTTGGTGAATTGCGCTGGCAGTGATGCCCTTTTTGGGAGTAAGTTTCTACTTTTTTGAGTTAGTGTGTCTGTGGAGTTGGTATATACATATATGTTTGCAAAGTGTTGGAGGAGCTTTTTTGTGGGGGAATGCAGATCAGGGATTCCCATTCTTGGTGCGTTGAAATTCATCCATTCATAGTGGAAGCCTAAACACACAAATACACACACCTGTTCATGCAATGTTCATCATCTACTTATATGTGTGCATGTACAAAGGCACAGATACACAGCTATGCAGATATTTAAACACAGACATAAAGAATCAGACTCACATGCTCAAACATGCACGAGCAGACACACACACCCACATGTGCTTGAGTACACACACACAAGTGCATATATCCGCATTTATTGATGCGTGCGCATGTGCGCACGTGCACACACACACACACACACACACACACACACACACACACACACGCACACACGCACACACACACACACACACACACACACACACGTGCACACAAAAACACATGCGTGTGTACACACACACACACACACACACTCACACACACACACACACACACACACACACACACACACACACACACACACACACACACACACACTTTGAGTATTATCCTTACTCAGAATTTATCTTGTCTTTATTCCCCTTTCCAGACAACCTGGATCTGCATCTACTTCATAGTTATTCTGCTGTATTTTACCTTCTTTTTTAGCAACCATGTAACTCTAGTGGTTAGAATTTCTTTAGCAGGGTGTTACTTTTCTTAGGATGTGACCTCCTAACTCAACAAAACTAGCACAACTTGACGAAAACAAAATAAATACAGTTGTAAACAGGGACAGGTCATATAACAGAACAAATATGATATCCTTCAGTTTCTTCACCATGTTAACAATGAAAAGAGATTTTCTAGTATTTATCCCAGTGGCCAGTGTATATATTATATAATGTTACAGTGTACTTCAAATGTTTCCAATGTTTTCATTTCTTTAAAACTGTGACTTTATCCTACATTTTTCATTATGTAACTTGAAATGGACTGTTTTTGTGTCCAGACATTATAAAAATGTCAGATATCATGTACAAAATAAGGATAAAGCTGGATGTAAACTTTGTTGTGTGAAGGAGCAGTGTTTTCCTCAGTCTGAAGCACAGACTGTTTACTGAAGATTATACACTGAGTCTGTGCTAATCAAATGTCTGGAATCTTCTGTTCAGACACCAGCAGTACAACACAGCGCTGCAGACAGTTTTGTACAGTGACCTTATTTCATAACTGATGTATTCATGCTGTCCTAAATTTTAACCAACTGTGTTTAATGGCAGTTATGTAACCGTGCTATATGCCCTGATCTATGTCTGCATTTGGACCATCACGGAAATTAGACTTCAGTAACTGTAGCAACTGAACAATTTATAATTTAAATGAAGAAACAGTCACACGTACAAAAGCAGTCCAATGCTCACTTCTCTGCAGGCTGATTTTTTTTTTTTTACCAAAACAACAAAGACTACACTTACCATTTCAGAAATTATTAAACTATTTCTTTTGCCATGTATTTGATAGACAGTTATATGTAGATGCTGAAAATCAGGTACTTCCAATTTGTATCAAATTATGAAAACTGTGACATCTTTATGAATAGAAATTGCCAGGTCCTGAATTATGTATCAAAAATGTTTTCTCTGACATATTGGCAAGTTCATCTGAAGGAAAAATCAGAGAAAAATATTTCTTACATGGCTGAATATGTGCATGTTTGCTGCACGTTAAGTTCTTTTGAAAATAATGAATTTCCCACTTATAATGAAGTATTTCCTCAAATCAGAACAAAAATAAAATATTCTTATAGCACTGTGCGTGTATTACCTGTGAGAATGATGTTTGTTTTTGTTTAGCAATGGTAGATTGTGATTAATTTGTTCACCACAGTAAAACTGAGTAATGCTTTGGGGGGGGTCTTTTTTATCAGCTAGTTCCAACACAAGCTGTTCCTTTCTTATACATTGTCTTAGTTTCTCTCACTTTTGTATTTTGGTCCAGGTAATGGAGTAACTCCTACACTGGCTTGTTGGAAGCATACATTGCTGTTCATTCTATATATGATTTGTCTAATGCACGTTTATGATTTTTGTTATGAACTATTGATTACTTGGTTCTTTTTATTCCTTAATGCATATTACTGGGCGTGGGGATATTGTAGCTGCTTTCCCTCCTTGGTCTCCTTTGAATGTGTGCTTTCTTTACTAGGGTGACCCTGGTTAAAAAAGCAATAATAAGCCAAAATACTGTGCTGTCAGAAGGATGCTAATAACTAACATGCTGGCAACCTCCTTGCTTGTGGGCAGAGGAGGAAACAATAAAAAATTAAAGCTCAAAATCCTACTGTTTCCTGTAAGGGTCGTGGGATCCAGTCATATCTCAGGGGTCGTGGGATCCAGTCATGTCTCAGGAGTCGTGGGGTCCAGTTATGTCTCAGGGGTCGTGGGATCCAGTCATGTCTCAGATTGCAAGTATTATTGCTGAGTCTTTTTCTTTTGTGCAGTTACAGTTACTGGTGCCACTTTAGTTTCCATGGTGAAGCAAAGGCATTCTTCTTGTCTGGCAGCTAGGGAGCAAAGTTACTTGTTAGAGAATTTTCCAGCACGTTAGGTTTGGTCAAAGAAAGAAAGAAGCCTGGAGACAATTCATTCTGGATCAGTCCTTTATATAGTGCAGTTACACATAATCTAGTCCCCTCTTTCATCTTACTGTTCTGTATTAGCTTTCCTAACCTAGTCACTATTGCCCATATCTCTAACACTTCTACTACTACTTTAAATCTATTCCCCCTTTTCCATTCCACTTATGTAACGGTAAATATATTTGATTTGTTACAGCTTCTATTTATATATTGTCAGATTTATGCATACTCATAAACGTGAATCACTATTTGTACATTGTCCATTGTTTTGTTACATTACACAGGTCATTGCCTGATCAGTGTTCTACCCTGATAAACACATTTAAATAAATAAATAAATAAATAATTTAGGGGATATGTCCCACACCTCAGATGGTGTTGTGTATATGCCTGAAGGAAATATTAGGTATGAAACCCATTATCAGACCATTTGAAGAGCCTGTTTTCATTGTATCTCTCCAGCATATCTTCAGATGGTTTCCATCATTTCTTCTGTTATGCATTACATCAACAAGCTAAGTAGAATAAGATTATACCAGTTTTGGAAGTTAGCCATACAACTGTGAAACCTGTTTGTCCCTAAACCTTTAAATAATGATTATTCATCTTCAAGGAGAGAACAGAGTTGTAACAGTCTATGCAAAGCAGTCCAACTGGAACATGAATGTTGATGGAATCCAGAATTGCTTACTTTTCTGACAGACATGTCATAAATAAAATGAAGTCTGGGAAAGCAGCAGGCTGAGGTGAAGTCACAGCAGATGTCATTAAGATGTTGGGTGAGTTAGGGGAGAAATGGATTCTGAGGGCACTCATAGTGGTATGGAAAGAAAGGCATATCATAGATGACTGGAGGATAAGCATTCTAGTGCCAGTGTGTGCAAGAACAAAGGTGGACATTCACAATGTGGGCAGTACAGAGATATCAAACTCCTGTCACAGTTAGAGCGGGTGATTTACAAGTGAATATGCAGAGTAGTAGAAAGTAAGATGGAAGATGAACAGTTTCGATTCAGATTAGGATGCAGCACAACTGATACAAATTTTGCACTGAAGACAGATATTGGAAAAGAAACAGAAGATGAGGCAAGAATCCAAATGGGCACTCCGTGACTTAGAGACAGCATATCACTAAGTCCCAAGGAAACTGAATAGGGCATTACCACGAGGTTAGAAGCATCAAAAACATTAGTTGAATTAGTACAGGCTATGTACGGGGACCCAAGTATATGGGTATAAACAGTGTTTGCACTCACAGATGGGTTTCGGTGGAATGAATGTACATCAGGGTTCAGCTCTGAGCCAAGTGCTGTTCATACTGGTGATGTACAACATAAGAAAATAGGTCAGAAGGGACAGATCAACAAAGCTGCTGTATGCAAATAGCTCAGCAGTACATGAAGACTCTGAACTTCAGCAAGTGACAGGGTAATGGAATACAAAACTGAAGGCACATGAAATGAAACTGAGTACAGATAAGACAGTTGTCTTGGCACCAAATGGAGGAAATCAGAAGAAGCTGAAAACTGGGATAGAAGGTAAATAGTGAAACAGGTTAACAGCTTCAAATACCTGGGAGGAGTGGTTGAGGAGAAGGGAAGTCTTAATATGGAGGTTACAGCTAGGAATAGAGGTGCTGCAGCAAACTTGCACAACAGAGTGTCAATGATAGTGTGAGACAGTGGAATACTAAAGAAGCTGAAAATTAAGATGGGTAGTCAAGACAGAGCAGCTGAGGATGCTAGAGGTGATGGAATTGAAGTCACTGAGAAGGTTTGTAGGATGCACACTGTGGGACAGACTTAGAAATGATGACATCAGTGAAGAACCAAAAGTAGCTCCAATTGCAGAGAAGGTTGAGGAGAATATAATGTGGTGGTTTGGGCACATGTGGAAGAAAACAGAAGATTATTTGAAGATGTTTTGTGAGACATAAAGACAGCAAGAGGGAAATAGGACATTCAACCAAAAGAATGGATTGTGTGCTAGAAGACTTGTTCATAGGTTCATAGGTTCATACTAGGCTATCTGCCCTAGGGCATTCATAAACCTAGCCAGAGTATGTTTGGCTTTCACCACCCATTTTAAATTAATTTTGCTATGCCCTTTTTCGAGGTTAGTATACTGCATCTCTGTCTAACAGTGACACAGAAGTGATACCCAGGGTAAACCTATGATCTCCCATCCACTCATCAAGATTCCTCTTGAAGAGAGTCAGTGAGGGACTCTGCCTAACCTGGACTGGGATTTTATTCCAGAGTGAAGGGAGCCTCTGGGTTATGAATCTGTCCCTCCAGCATGTCCTATTTATTTCAGTGCTGAGGTTCAAGTCTCTCGAGCGTGTAGCTCGATGGGATTTGGATTTTCTGAGGTGCAGCATGTCCATTAATTCCGGGTTGGACATGGCTTTATACGTCAGGCACAGATCGCCTCTGAGCAGGCGGTATGCCACTGAGTAGAGCTGGAGTTTCATTAACCGGGCAGCATATGGCATGTGTTTGAGCCCTTTGATCCTCTTGGTGAGGTACTTTTGCGGTCTTTCCAGTTGCTGCAGGTGTCTGGTAAGGTACATCCCAAAAGGGGCATTGTACTCAATTATGGGCCTGATGAGGGATGAGTAAAGAGGCATGATGACCTCCCCTGATCTAGATGTGAATCCCTTCATGATTAGGTGGGCTATATAAAATGTTTTTCTAACCACTTTGGCCACGTGGTTGTCAAATCAGAGATTGCTATCAACTTGGGTCCCCAGGTCCCTAATTACTTCTTCTGTACTTAATGGATTACCACCTATGTGGTAATTTGTGGGCACTTTGTTTTTGCCAAAGGGGATGACTATACACTTTTTGGCGTTTAGCTTGAGGCCATGGCTCTGGCACCAGTTGTCTGTTTCTATGAGGCCCTTTTGGAGGATGCTTGTGTCGGCTGGAGAGTCAGTTATGGTGCCCAGTTTGCAGTCATCTGCGAACTTGGTCTGCCACAGTCCTCCCGTGTTGGCCTGTACCTCCGAGAAATATATACCGAACAAGAAAGGTCCCAGGACTGAGCCTTGTGGGACGCCACTTGTAATTGGTTTGGAGTCTGACATGGCTCCAGCAATTCTAACCATGTGGGTTCTGTCCTTGAGCCAGTTTGCAACCCATCTAGTGACATAGGGGTTTATATTTAAGCTGGTGAGCTTATCTATAATGCCCGAGTGGGGTATTGTATCGAAGGCTTTTGCGAGGTCTAGGTAGGCTGTGTGGACCACCTTCCCCTTGTCAATGGCCTTGGTGACTGTTTCAAAGAAATCAACCAGGTTTAAGAGGCAGGATCTGCCCTTAACAAAGCCGAACTGGGTAGGATCCAGTGTCTGTAGGTCCCCAATATCTTTATTTATGAGGTCCATGATGATCCTTTCCATAGCTTTGCAGACCAAGCTAGTCAGGCTTATGGGGCAATAGTTTCCAGGATCCGTTGAGGCACCACCTTTGTGGAGAGGGACCACTGTTGCTGTACACCACTCTTTGGGTACATATCCTGTAGTAAGGCTGAGATTGAACAGTAGTTTTATGTTTGGGTTTAGCTCTTCTTGGAGTTCATGTAGGATGCAGTCCGGGATACCGTCTGGTCCCATTGATGCTGTGTTTTTTGCTTTGGAGAGGGCAGCTCTTACCTGAGCATCTGAGATGTCAGGGGGGCAGCACTCTGCTGGGATAGATATTTGCCCTTTTGATGAGGGGGGGGGTTGCGCTGAACCTGTCAGCTAGGATGTTGGCAATGTCTGTGGGTTTGGTGTATTTTTTGTCATTTTGGACTAATTCTGAGCATATCTGGGAATTCCCACCCAGGTTCCTAACATAACTAAAGAAAGCCTTGTGATTATCCTTAGTGTCCTGTGCAATTTTTGTCTCGAAGCTGGCCTTAGACGATTTTATGAGTGGCCGTAGTTTTTTGCCAATACTGATCAGACATGCCTTCCCTTTTTGGGATTTTGCTCTATCATGTAGTAGCTTCCTCCTTCTATTGTATAGTTTGTTTATGGCTGAGGTCCACCAGACAGGACATCTGCCTTTGGAGGATTGGGTCTTGGTTTTATTTGGGATTGCATGATCCATGCATTCCTGTAGGTGTTCATAGAATGTGTTTATAAAGGATTCTGCGGTCTGGGCCGTATTTTCCACAGGCCCGGGGGCTTTGAAGGATTCCACCTCGGTTTTGAGGAGTGTGAAATTTGCTTTAGAGAAGTTTTTCACTGTGGTTTTCTGGGCAGGGGGTGGAGTCAGGATGTGAATATCCAGTGAGATTAGTTTATGGTCTGATCTTACCAGTAAGGGATACACTTCTGGTCTGGAGCATAGAGTCCCCATGTTGGTGATGATCAGGTCCAGTATGTTTTCCCCTCTTGTGGGAGTGGTAACAAGTTGTTCCATACCATTTGAGTTTATAAATTCTAGGAACCTTTGGGCTAGGGTGTTGGAGCTAGAGTAATGCTCCCAGTCTATGTTTGGGTAGTTGAAGTCGAGAGACCTTCATATTTTCCAGTGTTCTTAGGAAGGCCGAGTGGGGTTCTTGGGTTTGGGAGGGTGGTATGTAGCAGGCTATAAACTGGAAGGCAGTTTTACCCACTGTTAGTTGCACATGGATAGTCTCTGATGCTTCGTGCTGTGCCACCAACCTGGAGGTGTGGGTATCTTTGACAAATATTGATACCCCCCTCCTTTTGTGGTTCAGTCCAAGTTTTGGGGCCGAAAAGCATGGTATGAGGTATAACCTGGTAGTGCTGGGGTGCTCTCAGGAGCTTTGAACCAGGTTTCTGTTACTGCACAGATATTGATGTTCTCCATGCTAAGGAGAGTTTTGAGTGCGTGCATCTTGAGGTTTAGACTTCTGGAGTTGAATAGCATTACTCTTAGTTTCTTATCCCTTGTGATACCTATGGAGGTGGGTTTGTCTTTTGAGCCTTGCCTAAAAAAGGCACTATGGGGGTAGCAAGAGCCTTTGCCAATATCCGAAAGCCCAGGGGTGACAGGTGCAAGCCGTCCCTAGCAAAGCATCGTGGCTTGTCGAGCATGTCATCCCAGGCTGACAGGCATTGGATCCCCTTTGAATGACACCAATACTTAAGCCAATTGTTGAAATTGATCATCTTGACTTCATATTGTGGCATCATTCTTGGTGAGGGTAAGATGCTACTCAAGGTCAGGGTCATACCGGCCTGGGCTACATGCTCAGAGAGCTCCTCTATGTCTCTTTTCATGTAGTCCAGGGAGGTACGTCTCAGGTCATTCACACCAGCATGGACAATGACTGAGTCATATTTGTACTTGCCTTGGAGTGACCTGAGTGCTTGTGTTATGTGGCGGATCCTAGCGCCCGACAGGCAGTTCACCGTGACCTTCTCCTTGTTCAGCCTGGTGAGTGGGACGTCAGTGTGCCTGACGATAGAGTCACCTATTACAAGTGTATCAGTTGTGTTGTTTAGCCTTAAGGGCTGTGACTGTTTGGCACACTGGCTTTGTGAGCTATGTGTTGCACGTGTTTTGTTTTGGGGTAGCGGCTGTTGGGTGTCTGCTTTGGAGGTCTCTGCTGCTTTGGCAGATTTTTATTTAGAGCCTCCAAGTATGTTTTTGTGTGTTTATGTGTTTGGTTTGCTGTCGTGGTAGGTCTGTGTGAGACTGGAATTGTAGTGAGTGTGGTTTCCTTCTCCTCCTGACTGGTTTCGCCAGTACTGAGTTGAGAGAGCTTTGCCTCCAGTATGGCTATATGGTTGCATCTCTCACATGTGTTGGAATTTGTTGGGAGGAGGAGAGGGTTGTCTGTGTACATGAGGCAGTTGTAACATTGCCTCAAGATTCCCAGATTCACCAGCTGGACCGGAGAGGAGATTGACAACTGACCTTTGGACATGCTAGAATAGTATTGGGAATTCCTTTATAATTGAAAAAAAAGGGCCAATGGGGAACAAGGTATTCAAGGGGAGTTTAGAAACAAACACTGAATCAACTTATAAAAAAGCGAACAAGAAGAGGAACAGGTCACAAATCACGCCAGCCGAAGTAAAACAAATAAATCCTTTTACTTGTTGTAAGCGCTTTCATGCATACAAATACATGCACTTCTTCAGCTGAAGAAGTGCATGTATTTGTATGCATGAAAGCGCTTACAACAAGTAAAAGGATTTATTTGTTTTACTTCGGCTGGCGTGATTTGTGACCTGTTCCTCTTCTTGTTCGATTCAAGGGGAGTTTGTGAGGGTGTAGTGCTTTTAATTTTTTAGTGCTGACTTATATAATTGCTTTAGTGAGCAAGTGCCAGGTATCTTAAATGCAATGTGTTACAGGTAACTTAAATGCAAAAACGACAAACAGTAACTTTCTTTCAAGTGAAACAAGGAAATAAGTACAGTAAGCAATGCAGATATCACTAGGGATCCACAGAAGCGCTGAAAAGCCACGTTTTAGGTAGAATTAGCATTTCAGGGAAATAACAAGCAAACAAACAACAAGCATACAAACAAAACTAGATTCAGCAGGCCTGGATATAGTCTATGCTACAGCAAACAAGGTGTACCAATTTCAGTAAGAAACAGTTCAAATATGCAGGCACTATAAGCCTTTAACCAGAAATTCCCAGCTCAGAAGGGCAGAGTCCAGCCTCTCCTCCCACAAGAGTGCAGACCACGGACCTTCTTAATGTAAAATAACTGGCCTGAAGCCCAAGTGCTTAAACCAGAACTAATACACTTTTAGAATAACAGACACTGAGCCCTCAATCAGCAATTCCCAACTTAGAAGGATGTAAGCTACCTGTTCTGCCACTACAATGCAGACCACAAACCTTCTTAATGTAAACAACTGGCCTGAAGCCCAAGTGCTTAAACCAGAATTAATATACTTTTAGAATAACAGACACTGAGCCCTCAATCAGCAGTTCCCAACTTAGAAGGATGTAAGCTACCTGTCCTGCTACCACAGTGCAGGCCACAGACCTTCCTAATGTAAAACAACTGGTCTGAAGCCCAAGTGCTTAATCCAAAAGACTTAGAATGATAGCTACACTTTAATCAAGTTACTACCAAGCAGTAATAAATACAATTGAATACTTTAAAGAATGCCTGGATTAGTGCTCAAGTTATACAAACAAAGCTAGATTCAGCAGGCCTGGATCTAGTCTATGCTACAGCAAACAAGGTGTACCAATTTCAGTAAGAAGCAGTTTAAATATGCAGGCACTATAAGCCTTTAACCAGAAATTCCCAGCTCAGAAGGGCAGAGCCCAGCCTCTCCTCCCACAAGAGTGCAGACCACGAACCCTTTTAATGTAAAATAACTGGCCTGAAGCCCAAGTGCTTAAACCAGAATTAATACACTTTTAGAATGACAGACACTGAGGCCTCAATCAGCAGTTCCCAACTTAGAAGGATGTAAGCTACCTGTTCTGCCACTACAGTGCAGACCACAAACCTTCTTAATGTAAAACAACTGGTCTGAAGCCCAAGTGCTTAAACTAAAACTGATGTGATAGTTATGACTGCCAAAAAAGTTAAGGGAGTGGCACTTGAATTGTGAAAGTTGATGACAATTGATGAGATTCCCTAACTCCTTGAAGAAAAAAAAGGGGGGGGGGAGGTTGGATGATGATGATGATAATTTGAGAACTGCTATATAGGGATATTTTCATTTCCTGCATCAGTACCAGTCAAAGTAGATGGAAAAAATATGCTTTGTTTGTGTTTCCCACTAGCATGTATTTGGGGGAGTTTTCTAAATGTAAAAAAGAAGACTTTTTAATTCTTATATCCCCTTACAATCATTACTGCTTTGGTTTCTTTGTGACTAGAGATGGTGGACCAATTCTTCATTTGCCTCTCATGGAGAATCTGCTACTTTAGTATGGAAACCATGTTTTGTATCCATCCCTTCTTCACTCCAGTTTACAAATTGGCCACTGAAATTTTGATTCCTATGGAGTTATATTCTCTGCTAGTTGTAAAAAATAAATTCCATTGGTTATAGAGTAGCTAAGAAGGCACATATACAGAAGAATTTAACTGAATTCCTTTAAGTGTATTTATTTGTTTTTTTAAATTTCTTAACCAATATAGCCAACTAGGTATAGCGCCTTTTCAACACAAGTTTGTGAAGAAGAGCTACAAGACAGCAAATTAATTTAATAAATAATGCAAATACAGAGCATTATAAAACATTAGCATCAAACAACATTAGTGAAAACATAATAAATGTAAGTACATACATAAGATAAACTCACAGAATACATATGTGACCATAAACAATACATAAACATAATACTCTTTTACACATCCATCAATCCATTCATCCATCCACAACCCCTGTTCCCATTTTTACACATGGGGTCAGTGTCAGTTTAACAGTAGCAGTAATACTGAGCCATTTCCTTTACATATAAGTACTTAGGAAGAGGTTCTCTAGAGTACGTTTGAAACTCATTACCACTTAAAGAACTTGTACAATTAAATTATAGAATTGAAAATACATATATATGAATTTTAATAATAAAACGATATAAGTAAATTGATGATGTGGAATTCCATGAAAATTTATATTTGGGAAACTGTGGTTCTGTTAGAGGAAAAAGGTCAGAATATGAAAAATGAACTCTTAGAAATGCAAAAGAAACTACAAACTGCAAAATTAAAATTTGAAAGGGGGCAAAAAAGCTTTGATCTAGTAAATAGTCTTAGAATCATCAAAATATTCTTTCTTAGGAGACAGCAATAACTCTGGAGACATTTAAAACGTTGTCTTGTTCATTAACCTCAAGAGGAATGTATAATATAAGAGTAAAACTCTCTTCTAGAGCAACTCCATTAAAGTGATTAAAGGATTAAAAGATGACAAGCCAAAAGGTGAAATAGGAGAAATTCTTAATTAATTCAAAGGTTGTATAAAAGAGTAAATCAAAATATTAGTTCCACAGATCTCAATGAAAATTTATCAATAGATTTGTATCAGTAAAACCATTGTTAGCAAATGGTTAGAAAGAGCTATAACCAGCCTCTCCAATTGTATGACATTCATTTATTTTATTTATTAAATAGTTAATAATTAAATCATAAATAAATAAATAAATAATACATATCCCTATATAGTAAGAAGATAAGGATCCCACTCTTTGTTCTGTATAATAGACAAATTTCACTACTAAATGCAAACTACAAAATATTTGTCCCATAACAGCAGACAGAATGAAATCTCACATTCCAATTGTAATGAGTAATGATCAACAGGTTTCGTTTTAAAAAGGCAAACCCAGGATAATATCCAAAGAATAACAACTTTTTTAGAGTTTGTAATAGTAAACTAGAAACTGCATTTATTAGCCTAGATGTTGAGAAATCATTTGATTCAGTTAAACAGAATTACCAATTTATTTTAGACGTATAATTTTCCTTCTAACTTAACCACATCAATAAGGAGTAAATATTTTGACAATGATGCATATGTGAAATTGGGTGCTTTATATGTGATTCTACTGCGGTAAGAAAAAGCATCAAACAAGAGTGTCCATTATCTCCATTACGTTTTACTTTCATAATTGATTTAAAAATCACAATTAGACAAAGTGCAAATATAAATGGAATAATAGAGGAATTTACATATGAATCAAAAAATTATTATTGGCAGGCAATATATTACTGATCATTACAAATGTAAATAATTTAGTAAAATAAACATATAACATATTAAATAATTTTGATATTAACTTAGGTCTTCAATTTAGTGAAGAAAAATCAAAATTGATTATTCTAAATAAAATACAAAAAATAAATCATACAAAAAATTAAAGTTGGAAGATAATGAACTAGAATACTTGAGATTTTTTTAATGAAATGTTCATGATATGAGAAGTAGGAATTATAGTAATATTTATGAGAAGATACAATAACTTCACTGCAATAAACAATTATTCAGCTTTGAAGACAGAATGCAACTTGTAAAAATGGTTTTGCTTCTTAAAATCTTATGTACCACTCAAACCATTGCACTTATTCCAAATTAAAGTCAAATATTATATTTCCCTTCTTTCAAGGGTAGACTTCCAGTCACCCTCTTGGTTGGTCTACTTTTTCAGTTATAGAAAACCAAAATGCATGAAAAATGTTTGTAGTTTTAGATTCCTCTCCATTTATATTGGAATGGGTAAAGCCAGGGGCCTGTCTGGCCAAATGATGATAATGACCAAATTTCAGTACAGTCTGGAGTCACAGTACCACTCGTAGACTTGGCTAATGTAATGGCTCTATCACCATCTTGTTCTAGGGATACAGTTCCTATGCTTGTGCTATTAATCTCTCAGACCCAGGTTGCCACCCTAGTACAGGATAAGGCCAACATATCAACACATGGTGCACCATCATCTTCAGTGGAAGATTCACCCTTTGTTACCACCAACTCCATCAAGCATGAGGAAAACCCTCATGGGTCAGCATACTGTTGGCTTGCCATACCACATTTACCTGGCCATTGCACCATGAGTATTCAGGGCTATTATACAAAGACATGTAGTAATCATCCATAGCTAAGATGGCTGATGTAGTACAAGGTCTTTGTAATGACCTGCAGGACAACATGGGCCAGATGTACATTCTTATGAAGAGGCAGAATAGGTAGTCTGTGTGCCATAGATGTCCCTATTCAGCTGTCCATCATGGCCACTTGGCTTCCCATGGCCAGTCCACCTCCCCCTCCAGTGAGGAAGCCCACCACTGGTGGGACGGTACAGTCTAGGATCAATAGTGCCACTACCTCCACCATCCAGTGTTGAGGGCACTGCAGGCCATCATGGATGCAGACATGGACAGGTTGCTCATGCTGAGACCATCTACAGCACATCTTGCCTTTCACACTCACAAAGCACACCATCCTCTGTAATTGCTATGGATGGTACCAATGACTTTATTATCCTTTTTTGACTGTGTTAGTCACACTAGACTAGTGGCCTCTTTTCAAGGAAGACCAGAGGTGGTATTTATACTACTAGGGGAAATTTGGACAGGGCATTAAGGAACTTCCTCCTGCTCTTTTAATTTCTAGATATGATGCAGGCTGTAGGTGGCTGTGGGATGGGAAGAAAAGATGATACTGTGATTGATGACTTGTTACATCATTCTAAAAAACATGTACAAGTTAACATGTCTTGCTGACTGTGGCTTATCTGATGATAATTTAAAATCAATGCTTATGGAAGATGAATGTATAAAAAAATGCAGTTTTTTGGAGTCATATTATGGCACAAATTGAAAAACAGGAAAGGATTTTACAGGAAGTGACAACAGACATCTTTAAAACGCCTCCGATTACTACATGTTCTTTTTGGCAGTTCTAGGAGTGGCAGTGTTTGTAAGCAGATTCCAGTACTTCCAAAGCAAGTATTTCAATATATGCTGACATTCTTTCAAATGGCTCTGGTGACCAGTGTCATTCACCTAACAGCATGTTAAAATTAGGAGTGGGGCATACAAAAAATGCACCTATTAATAGGTACTGTGTATGGGGTAATTTGTTTTTTTTTTGTTTTTCCAGTGGGAGTTGCTGCTAAAGATGTTAGGACTTTTATATATATTGTCAGCAATACTTTAAGACTTTAATTTTTGAGACTTCTTTTGTGGCTGAAACATTTTTCATAACTATGACCTAAAATATATATCTTCCCCTTGACTTGAATATATTTTTTCCTGGATTGAATCTATCATATAAAAATGTTCTTACACTTTTGTTCTGTGGCTGTTACTGATATTAAATTCATAGGTCCATAGGTGTATACTAGGCTAACAACCACTGGGGCCTTTTAAGCCTAGCCATGTATTCCCAAATCTCTGACAAGTTCTGGTACTCTTGGTAGTGTAAACAGGCACTTGGGAGAGGAGATATTTATAGGCTGCCTGTGTCCATTAGAGACACAGGTGCTAAACTGAGGGTGAATTTCCAGTTTCCCACCTAGTTGTCCAGGTTATACTTGAACTGGGTTAGGGAGGAACTCTACTTCGCACAGATCGGTGCCTGTTCCTGAGAAAGGGCATTCTCTGTGATGCATGCTTGTTTCTCTAGCAGGTCTTACTTACATCACAGGCAATGTTTAAATCTGTGATATAAATAGGACTGATATTCAACATTTTTTTTATTTTTATTGTTCAGCTATTCATAATAGAAATGTGGATAGGTGATTGGGAACTTTTGCTTATTTTGACTGATAGAGAGGGTATGGTCCATCACATTACCAGTGTTGTTACAATTAATGGTTATAAAGCATATGTACAATGTAGCGGTCAGCCTAAAACTTGTTTTTTTTGTGGTCCCTATACTCATTTTATTAATAATTGTGATTAAGTGTCCACAGTGTGGAGAACTTGGACATTATTTAAAGAACTGTATTATGACTTGTTGGAAATACAAGGCAGTGGGTCATTTCTGGTTTGATTGCTCTTCAGTTGTCATTGAAACTTGTACTGCTCTACATGATGTACAAAATGTTTCGTGTGCGCCTTCTGCACACTCCAGTGATGTGAATGCTTTCTCACATACTGCTGAAGTGGATGCTGAGGAGATTGCTTAAAATAATGTAGACTCTGCAAAAAAATTCAGTAATAAAGGGAAGGGATGATATTGTTATTTGTACCATAAATGTAATAACATTATTAGTGAAAAAAAAGAAGATATACTATAATCAATGTTTGTAAAACTTGTACTGCAGATGTTTGTTGTACATTAGAAAACTATTGATTACTCAAAGGGAAAAAGTATAATCTTGTTGAGGGCATAAACTTTTTTTGGGCTTTTGGCAAAACCTTATGTGGAGGTATTGACTTCTTTATAAGTCAGAATCTGATGTTGTCAATCTTCACATAATCCTTGACTGTGGGCTTGGTTCCTAGTCCTCAGAACTGATTTAGCCATTTATTTCAGCTCGTGCCTTCCAAACTCTTGAGCTATGCTTTACCCATAATGATCCTCTCAAAATGACCTCAGATCTCCTTTGCTTCTTTGTGTGTAAGACGTGTACGGCAGCTCTTGAGCTTTGGCTTATAGTTTAAGTAAGTTTATTTTATTTTTCCATTGCATAAGTCTCCCTTTCATTTCTAGTTTTTTTATCTTATACCCGCTCCTCTCGTTATCTTTATTAGTGTGTGTGTGTGTGTGTGTGTGTGTGTGTGTGTGTGTGTGTGTGTGTGTGTGTGTGTGTGTGTTTCTCTCTCTAAGCACTGCCATTGGTAGTTCTTTCTAAGTACCATTATTGGTACTTCCTTTTCTTGTCTTTTTAAGGTATTATATTTTACCATCACTGGTATTGTCTTACTTTTTCTCTTTCTCTCTTTAAAAGAAAAAAAGAACTCTATCTCTGTTCCTTGTGTGTGTGTGTGTGTGTGTGTGTGTGTGTGTGTGTGTGTGTGTGTGTGTGTGTGTGTGTGTGTGTGTGTGTGTGTGTGTGTGTGTGTGTGTGTTTTATGTGTGTGTGTGTGTGTGTGTGTGTGTGTGTGTGTGTGTGTGTCTGTGTGTGTGTGCGTGTGTGTGTGTGTTTTATGTGTGTGTATGTATGTGTGTGTGTGTGTGTGTGTGTGTGTGTGTGTGTGTGTGTGTGTGTGTGTGTGTGTGTGTGTTTGTGTGTATTGATCTACTTGGTATTGTGGCTGACAAGTCAGAATCTCCAGCTAAATCGTCTAAGGGCACATCGGGGTTTAAAAGGTGCCAAAAAGGTGAAAGAAAAATGCTCAATTTGTACTGGCATATCCTTTGCATTTATTGCTTAGGAATACTTCATCTACAACAGACTGTTCAATTCTGCCAGGATGCTCACCGAATGGATAAAGAAATCAATTCTTAAAGTACTGCTTAAAAGTGATTTTGATGAGGCCATTTCTGGGTCCAAAACAGAAGCCAGTTCATCATCTTCCTCATCCTCTTCTTCTAAGAAATGACCTTCTTCAGTTCCAGTACCTCAGAACCACCCAAGAAGGTTTCTAAACAACCTCTGATGTCGAAGAGTTCCATGGCACCGAATGGCAAAAATACACCAGCCAAAACTTTAGAGTCAACCTCAGGTACCTTGGCACAGAGAGATACATCAGTACCAGAGCAGTCAGAGCTATTTTTTTTCCAACATACAGATATTCTCAATCTGTTGATCCTTTCAAAGATAGACCACCAAGCCCCCTTTGTCAATCCGAGAACCCCTAGGTCTCCTTTGACTGTTTCAGTTCAGTCCACTAAGAGTCTCTCTGAAGCTGACATCCTAAGACTGGTGGATCAGCTCCTGGCAGTGAGGGGACTGTCTTTGTTTCGTGGCCAAGCTGGTATCAGAACTGACCCTGCTATGACACCACCTATTTTTCCTTTTCCAACTCTGACTGAGTAATTGGAGCCCTCAGTTCTGACATTCCAGTGTTGACTGTCTCAGTTCTGGTAGCAACTTTTTCTCCAGAATGAAGAATTGCCTTGAGTTCCTCTAGGCCTTTGGCACCAGAGGCTTCCTGGGGTTGGGACTCCCTGGTCGGTTCCAGGGTTCATAGATTGGCTTCTTTAATTTCAGAGCCATCCCTGACCCTCTGTGCTTCAGCTTTCATAGGATCAACCCAGGCTTTGGTTTCAGGGCTTGCCTTCTCGGTGCAGGGTGGGACATCAGTTAAGAAGGAGTCTGTTTCAGTTCTGGGCTCCCATCCCTCTATGGGGGGGGGGTGCAGCCTTCCAAATCATGGAGAAGGCCTTGTCCATTGGGGACTCACAGTCTCTGCCATCCCTGTCGGGACAGACTTCCACATCTCCTTGACCTGAGCTTCCATCAGTCTCTTTCCCGGGACAGAGGGCACAAAAGCCCCAGGAAAGACCCATCTTTGTGGTTTTCTCTTTGGACACTTTCCTGGAACATCCCCCTGAGGAAGTGCCTGTGAAGAAAAAGTGCAAGAGGAATCACTTAGACTCCCAGGAGGAATCCTTCACTGAAGATACCAACTTTGATGAAGGGGAAGGTTCCCCCAGGTCCCCTCCAATGATGTTTCCTTCAGGGGCATCCTACAGATCCTGAAACAGAGGGGTGGCTGGTCTTGCCCCCCTTTTGGCCTTGACAAGTTTGGTTTCCCTTCCTTTGGCCTTATCTCCATGGATTTTGGACCCAGCTCCAGATCTGCTGTCTCATCAGGATGGCATGGTTTACCTGAACCTCCATCATCTCAAGCTCAGGACGTGGCTTCTCCAATTCCCATGATTGCCAGGCATCCTTCCCTTTCCTCTTCTGTCCATCAAATCATTGTGGCCCATCACAAACCTTCATTTTGGAAACAGTATGAAATTAAATGGGCAAAATTTGCAAGTTGGGCCCTTATGAATGAACTTGATCCTTATACGACCCTTGTTCATAAAGTTTTGGATTTTTTAGCTACCCTCTTTCAATCTGGCTACTCTACCTCAACAATTAAAGGGCATCTAGTGGCAAGCTCGAACTTCCATATGGGGTTTGATGGGTCATCCCTTATGTCACATAAATGTTTTAAAGCCTTTTTAAAGGGAGCCCTAATGTTAAGACCTCCGTTTAAAGAACCCATTCCTCCTTGGGGTCTAACACTAGTTCTTCAGTCCCTCACTTTGTCTCCTTTTGAACCATCAACTACTTTTGACTTAAAGTTTCTAACTTGGAAAACTTTATTTTTAGTGGCTATTACATCTGCCAGAAGAGTTTCTGAACTTTAGGCCTTGTCCTGAAAACCACGCTACATAATATTTTTCAAAGACAGGGTCTCCCTTAGGGCTAATCCATCCTTTTTACCGAAGGTAGTCTCAGAATCTGATATCAAACAGACACTTCAACTAGCGGTCTTTTTCACTAATTTTTCTAATAAAGAGGAGTATTTCTTTCATTTATTAGATGTCCACAGACCGCTACATTTTTATCTCCATAGAATGAAGGATTTTAGAAAATCTGACCAACTGCTTGTTGCCTTTTCCTCGCTTTCTCTAGGTAACCCAGTTTCTCAGGTTACTTGGGTGAAATGGCTTAAAGATTGTATCACATTTATCTGTCAATCAAAAGGGATCTGCCTTTCACATCCAGTAAAAGCCCACTCAACTAGAGCGGTGGCAACTTTTGCAGTTTTTCATGCCAGAGTTTCTTTAGATGATATTTGTGCAGCAGCCACTTGGTCTTCTCCTCATGCTTTTATCGCTCATTACAAATTGGATCATGTCTCCAGGGGACGGGCATTATTCGGTTCGATGGTGCTTAAGAATATTTTTCTGTGAGATCTCCAAGATTCAGGTAGCTAGGGACCTTGTCCTACACTCAAGGATAAGGTGAAGATTGACAGCATCAGATAAAGAAGTTATGTCTTACCATTATGTTCCATCTGTGTTGTCTATCTTCACTAATCCTTGACATTCCTCCCCTCCTTCCCCCAGCCTGAGACTCTTAGTGGATAAAATTTTTCCAGAACTGGCTTCATATTATCTGGTCTATTATTATTATTATTATTATTATTATTATTATTATTACTTGCTAACTTTCTGCCACCGTTTTGGGCAAACTCGATCTGAGGTAATTTTGAGAGGAGCATTATGGGTAAAGCCTAGCTTGAGAGGTCGGAAGGTGTAAGCTGAAATAAACGGCTGAGTCCATTCCGAGGCTTGCAATCGAGCCCACAGTCCAGGATTAGTGAAGATCGACAACATAGATAGAACGTTATGGTAAGACAAAACTCTTTTTTTGTTTGTTAGATTATATTGTCATTGAGCCAGGGCATCTTATAGAATGTGAGATTAATGGACTTAACCACTTTCTCAGGTTAATATGTTTGTATGCTTTGTCAGATAGGGAAGACCTTTTTTATATCTTAAAAGTATATGTTGTTGTTAAAATACGAGTTATATTAATAGGCAATTTTGATTGTCATTTTCATCAAGTTTCAGGTAAAATCAATCATATTACATGAATTATACAAGAAATGTTTCACAGCAGATAGTTAAACTTTTAAGGGTTATACATACAGAGGGTCTATATTGAAAGAACAAAAGTTACAACGTGAGAATGCTCAGATGAGCGAAAATGCCACAACTCGAAAACGTTATTGTGGAGGGCTGCCCACACCCCTCGCTAAATATATATTCCAACTCCGAGATTGCACTACAGTGAAGAAAGGCAAATATTCCGATCTTCACTGTACTGCATTAAAAAAAACAAACTTCGAGTTGCGGCATTTTCGCTTATCTGAGCGTTTGCACTTTGTAACTTTCGTTCTCTCAATATGTAACCACATGCAGAAGAGGTACTTTAAACAATGAAACTGATTTCAGGAGAGGTACTTTAAAATTGATTTTGTTGGTTATTCTGACACTCTCTTGTTAATTACAGTTGTTATATTGCAGACGTCTTTTACTGGTCATGCTGCTCTAAGATGTACTATTAATTTTAATGGAGCAGTTATAAATGAAAGTAAAGTTATAAACAATCTAAATGGCTGGGTATTGAAAACTGCTGTTTAGAACGCTGAGGAAGGCCTTTTTTTTAAAACAACCTATTACTTTCTCTCCCTTTTATGACTCTGGCACGTCTTGGTGAGTGATGTTTAAATAAAATATAACCAATTATTTTGAAGTATTGAAAATTATGTTTTAAATGAAAAGAAACTTTCTTATAACATTGCAAAGGATATCTTTGAAAGTGCACTTTTTAGATATACTAATTATGTTTATCATAAGTGATTATTGCATCAACATACATCTGACAGAATTTTTTTTTTCCAACAAAAATATGTACTTCAAGGTAGTAAATAGGCGATTTATCCATTTTTGGTAAAGTGGTAAAAACAGGTAATTTTAAAATGAATATGTTACAGGATACTCAGGGTGTGTTACATAAAAAGCGATATGACATTATGGTTATCATTGTGTAGTACATTGAACAACTGTATAAGGCATTTCCTGTGACTCTAATAGACTGGAGGGGTTCCTCTTTATTTCTAGAACAAATGTTTCTAGTCAGAGAAATTACTTTAGAAGAACTAATTTTGTTTTGCATTTGGAGTCTAAAGGCTCATCCTCTGGTCCTGATAGGCTTCCTTATACTTTTTATAATGATATTGGACCCACGTAAAAAAAACACATATTTCTTAGCATTTTAAATGAATAGTTCTGCACACAACAACTGTTTTTTGATATATGGACTAGTGTTGTAGGTTTCATTTAGAACAAAGGAAACAGATTTGATATTACTAACTGGGAACTTTAACTTTGAGTAGTACAGATTATATATTTTTTCTTATGAAACACTGACAGATTAAATAAAGTTTTGCTATTTAAATGATATCATGGTGTTTATGGTGTTGAAAAAATGTAAAAGATATCTTATTGATTGTAAGAGAGGTTATTTCTCATATTCATTCTTCTCAAACCGATGCAGTACTATTAGCATGTTCTATTAGAAAAGTGTTTGATACAATTTCTCATTTGGCACTATAGAACATGTATGTTTTTATTAGTCAGAAGTTGCTTAATATTATACAGCATATTTATAATCATATGATATGATATGAGTTAGGCCTTTGGTCAATGGTTGGCATGGAAAAAGTATTTTAATACAAAGGTGAGTTAAACAAGGCTGTCCTCTCAGTATTTTGTTACTTGGATGGGTAATGTTGGCTATATTTGATAACTGCATGGGATTATTTTCCGATGTGCAGTTGGAGATGTGTAACAGTATTTTGGTATTGGATGGGTAATGTTGGCTATATTTGATAACTGCATGAGATTATTTTCCCATGTGCAGTTGGAGATGTGTATTTTGATTCCTTTTTGTTTATCCTCCTTTGATGATTTGACTATGATACTATGAGCTTCTTGCTGGATATATGTTATCTATAAGGAATTATAAAATGATCCCCATTAATATTCCAAAACGTGCACGCTGATTGGTCAGCATGCACATTGTAAATCAGACTTATACTAATGGAAAAAGGTCCGGTCGCCCAGACTTTTTCCATTAGTATAAGTCTTTTTTTACAGCAACAGAGAACGCAAGATCTCCGTTGCGTTTTACACACTGTCTCGCTATGTTAAAGAAGTTTAACATAGCGAAACAACTTTAAAAAAAGTAACAGGGATCTTCCTTTCTCCATAGCTTTTTTTAAAGCTGTCTCGCTATGTTAAACTCCTTTAACATAGCGAGACACTTTGTAAAAAGCAACGGAGATCTTGCTTTCTCCATTGCTTTTTTTAAGCTGTCTCGCTATGTTAAATGGGTTTTACATAGAGAGACAGCTTTAAAAAACGCAACAGAGATTCTCCATTGCTTTTTTTAAAGCTGTCTCGCTATGTTAAACTCCTTTAACATAGCGAGACAGTTTGCAAAAAAGCAATAGAGATCTTGCTTTCCCCGTTGCTTCCACCCACAGCTCTGATGTACTGCGTAAGCATACGCATGCACATTATATCAGAACTACCGCAAAATACCAGCCAGCTGCAGAAGGGCAGCAAGGAGGCATTATACAATGCCATTATTTAAGAAAAGTAATTATTTTTTTTCTTAAATAATGTCATTGTATAATAGCAATAAAGCACTTCTGGGTGTGAGTAATGCTGAATTTACCCATGGTTGTCTTTGTTTGGCCACTCGGGCTTCGCCCTCTTGACCAAACCACACCAACTGTGGGTAAATCCAGCATTACCCACACCGAGGCGTGGGTTATTGCTATATTATCTTACATTTGTAATGATTTTAACCTGTTCTTTAATTTGGATAAATATCATGGATGTGACACTGAGTGTCAAAATAACATTATTCCTATTGCTAAGGATAATGTTATGATTTTGAGTATTACTTTTGGTAATCTGGAGTTTCATGCTGTTTAGAAGGCTATTCTTTAATACTTTCTTTCACTTTTGTACAAATGGATTATGCACTAACTATTCTGCTATTAAAATGTTTCTATTTTGCATTCTATAATTTTAAGTAAGATGTGATATTATGATAGTATTTTTCCTCTATCTAAAGTGCATGAAAAATGATTATTGGGAATTTTCTTTCATTTTAGTTAGGCTAATACATTAAACACAAGAAAAAGAAATATATTATATTGTAATGCAGAAGAGGGTAGATTAGGCTTAAACAATCCTATTGCACACTTATCTTCTCTCTATCTGTATAGTGTCTTATACAAAATATGTTTATGCTGAATGGATTGTATTGGTTATTTGTTATGGCATAAACATTTAGAGTTGTTGAAACGTTATCATTTGGTAAAAGAAAAAGAAAGAAAAGTGATGATCCTATATTACAAGAATATGAAGACAAGATTGTGTTGAAAAACTGATATAACAAATGCATCACCTTTTAAATATTTATGGTATTATTCTATTATGGATAAATTTTATTTTGACAGACTGTGGATATCTCTGAATGATATTAAATGTTTTAGTATTAAGGAAAAACAAGACTGGCTTTGTATAGACTTAGAACTCCATTATTTTCTTTGGTATGTAATATTAGGGATATAACATGTTAAAAAGGGCTTACGAGATATTTGCCAAATTGAGGAAACTTTGGAGCATGCCATTTTGTCTTGTCCAAGAGTAATTCATTGTTGGTATACAATTTATTCTGTGTATGACTTGTATCATTTGGGACCATTCAATTTTTCAATGTTACTTTATGGATATTATGACATACCTTCTGTTTCAAAGGGAGGGACATCTATGATATAAATGTATCCCGAGTGCTTTGTGGATTGTATGGCTTGCACTCTGTGATACCTCACTTTATAATAAATTGTTTGGAATTATGATTTTATTTTATAAAAACTAAGATGCTGACGTATTCCGTTTTTTCTTTTCTTTTATTGATCTTGTTGTCATTGTTTAAGTGTGTGTGTGTGTATATATATATATATATATATATATATATATATATATATATATATATATATATATATATATAAAGTTCAACATCCTGAATCTCAAAATACTGAACTCAAAATCTCAAAACTCAAAATACTGAAAACTCATAATACCGAATCTCATAATATCGAAAAACATACAGGACACCAACACTGACTATATTGAAGCAGGAATACATACAGAAACAAAGAAAAGACAAACCATATCAGTCTAATCCAACTATAAGCAGGGGGGCAAGCACCCCTGCACCCCCCACACCCCCTGCTACTTAAATATATCAACTCCGAGATCGCACTTCACTACACTAAGATGAGTTATGTTGTAGTATAGTACACTAAAAGGGAACATGATTAAGATTACAACAGGCAGTCATGAAGCATGTAATGGTATTTTTGCTATTTTATTCTGTGAAGAATATTGCTAGAATGTGCCAGTGTTTTTAGTGGGAGAACACTGAGGTTTCTCAGTCCCACAGAAAATACCATGAGTTGTTACAGAAAGAATTTTCAGAACCTGCACCCATAACAGCTGGTCTGTCTGCTTTAGGGGATATGTGTGTTACTGCCTACAGTTTCCCTGACAGTCAGCCAGCTGACCTTAAAAAGGCAGATAGGATGTATAAAGTTCCTAAGTGTTTTAAAATTTTATACATTATTCACAAACCCGTCCAGCGGCTATAGCTGTAGTTTATCCCACTGCTGCTAAGCACTTAGTTAATTCCAATTGTACTCTTTCTGATAGGATGGGAAAATTAATTATAGGTTTGGGAAAAAGTGTATACTTCTGCAACTTTGATTTTTCAGGATTTTGAATTGTCAGGCTCCTATGTTAGAGTTTTTTCTCACAAATTGTGAATGTATGAGGGATGTCTTATCTGGAGTTTCTTCTTGTGAGGAAAAACTGCTATAAATAACATATTTTCTATTATTTGCACAGGTCACTACTCACTTTTTGCAGTGTATGTATGGCTCTGTTGATACTTGTTTTAGGGCTATGGCTACTGATAATGTTTTGAGGAGGTATGCATGGCTACATTCTCAGAACCTTCCAGATTATGTTAAAAATTAGATTTTAAATTCCCCCTTGGACAGAGATTTAGTGTTTCGCCCCTCTGCTGTAGAGGTGATAAAAAAGTGTGATGAAAAGTGCAAGTTGATCCAGGGTATCTCTAAGATTATTCATCTCTGCTTTTCCAAATTGTCCAAGGCACTTTGTATCTCCTCATTCAGCTTTGCTAAAAAACAGAGCTAGCAATCTCAACAAAATTCAGGTAAGCAGACATTTAGGAAGAAATGGCAAGGGTGTTCAGAAAAAAAGTCTCGAACCTCCACAAATCAAGGACAGTCCAGCAAGTCTGAATGACCTCCTCCTATCCTGGCCCCTGTTTTTTCAGAAAGTCTGAATCTCCATTTTTTTCTTGGGCAACAGATTATATCAGACAAATGAGATCTGAAAATCATTCATCAAAGTTACAGATGGCACGTCTTTGTTGAATTATCACTTATTACATAGGCAAGTATACATTTGTATAAATGAAAACAAACCAATATTGATATATTTCAGTTGCAAACATTATACATCAGATATAATCTTCTATATAGACATTGTCAATTGAACATTACATAGCTCATTCAATTCCTGCCTTTCCCTAAACCTCATTCTTTCTCCAAAACATTATTCTCCATGTATTGTTCCCACAATTCCTGTTTTTTTCTATGTAATTTGCACCTACCATTTGCTAAAGATTGCCTTTCCAGTTCTTTTATCTCTGTTACTATATTCACTACATATAGTATGGTTGGTTTAGACTTTGATTTCCATTTTATAATAACTGATTTTTTTGGCAGCCACCATAATTAAACTCAGCAAGGATTTACTATGTCAATTCCGTGTCACAGCTCAAAAAAATAATTTCCTAAGTTACACCAATTTGCTCACCCAGTATTTCTGACAGAGTAGTCTACAGGGAATTTTTAAAGTATGACAAGTCATTACACTCCCCAAAATATGTTCCCAGTTACCTTTTTCTTACCCATCAAATTTCCAACTTTTTCTATCTACCTAAGGAAAAATTCCTTGAATCTGCTTGGGGTATACAAATACTATACAAACACTTCCAAGCAAAAATCCTAAATCTTTTAGACTTTGTAGCATATTTGGGAGCCATGCATATGTCCTCCCATTGTTTCTTTGTGAATTGCTTATCCAGTCTCTTTTCCCAACCCTTTCTAACCTCCTCTGATTGTTTCCAATAGTTATTATCCAGTATTTATATGCACTACTAATGATCCCTTTTTTAACAGCAACATCTGTTCTAGATTGTACTAAAGACTCTACCAGTACTGGTCTTTCACTTAGGATCCCATATTCCTTTCACTTTGCCTACACAGACTTCAGATGTTTCTTAAGGTTTTGTGTGTCTGGATCACTTTATCAGTTCTCTGCCTTACCCTTTAGATTATCCACTGCACCAAAAATGTTCACAAAGTGTCTAGTTCCAGTTATAGCCATACCTCTCAACCTCTTAGTGCAGGAAATCTGGACAAAACCCCATAAAACAGGGACAAAGGTCGAAAAATAGGGACAGATTTTAAATATAGCTCTAATAAACTTAGA
This sequence comes from Protopterus annectens, assembly GCF_019279795.1. Classification (NCBI taxonomy): domain Eukaryota; kingdom Metazoa; phylum Chordata; order Ceratodontiformes; family Protopteridae; genus Protopterus; species Protopterus annectens. The sequence goes on along the minus strand of NC_056746.1, from coordinate 1,056,766,554 downwards.
AAGTTGCTAGAGTAACAGGATTTGTGTTAACATACATTTTCTGAAGGATATGAAGTCTGAAACTGAAATGTATGTCATTATTTAGTTACTTCAATCCTCAGATCATCCCAGTGATTTGCCAGAAAATCACAAATTATTTGAGGAATAACCAAAAATATGAGGCAAAAATATGAACATATTATATATGTCTGCTAAACTCTGGACAGTTGAGAGGTATGCTTTTATAGCTCATTGCAGTGTATAGGGTATCCAAATTTTTCCATATTTAGATAACTTGATTATTTTTGCAGAGCCTTTTTCAAAGTGCCAGGAATCTCTGTCTTGGGTGAAAGATTTCTCACTCAAGCTGAGATTCCAAGAGAACATTCAAAACTTTTTCTTGACTCCTTCACACAGGATTGTGTTCCTGGGATGTCAAATAGACACCTCAGTTCAAAGAGCCTCTCTTTCTCTTGAAAAAAAAGGTCTTTATTTAGATCTAGTTCTAAGGTTTTCCACTCAGACTTCAGTCACTGTGAGGGAATAACTCAAGATTTTTATATGATTCTCATGATACTCCTAGCAAGGCTTAACATAAGAAAGATGCAGTGGTATCTGAAATCTCTTTGGTAGTAGCATTGACAACACCCTTTGTCTTTTCAAATCCCATTGTAGTGGTTTGTCAGTAGAGAAATCCTTTGGTGGAGACAACAGATATCCTTAAATCTAAGTCTCCCCTTCTCTCACCCTTCTACAAAGCAGTCACCACAGATGCTTCAGCCTTTGCTTGGTTGCAGTTTCAGAAGGGAAAAAGTGTAGGGTGTGTGGGATCCCAAGGACAGACACAAGCACATGAATATCAAGGAGATGCTTGCCCTGATCAAGGTATTCAACTCTCTGAGACATCTTTGGTCCCTGGGTCCTCTTCAAGTGGTTACAGACAATACCACAGTCATAAGGAAACAGGTTGTACTCCCTTTGCAGACGAGTCATGTTAGCTTGGGGTATACAGTCACAGCACAGTCTCATTCTGCAGGCATCCTACATTCTGTCAGAGTAAAATTGTGTGACAGACAAGCTCAGCAGGACCAGGGCAAACCTTCATAAATGGAAACTAGATCAGGGGATCTTTCAAGATTTGATCCACCTGTAGGGGAGTTCCTCAGGTAGCCCTCTTTGCTTCCTATCTGAAAAATCAACTGGTAAGATTCTGTTTCAGGACTTTATGCAAGAAGGCCTGGAAGAGAAATGCATTTTCTTTTCCTTGGGCAGGAATGTTCCTTTATGTTCTTCCACCCTTTTCACTAATATCCAGGGTACTTCTTAAGATTCAGAAGGAATCTCCCAAGATCACTGTGGTGACTCCATTCTGGCCCAGGCAACCCTGATTCTCCCATCCTTTAGGAATGGTCAGGTGCAGTTACCACAAGCTTCCTCATAGACTGCATCTACTCACGCAAGAATGGGGTATTTGAGACTCCCTGACATAAATCGCTTTCAACTGGCTGCCTGGATGATAGGGTCCTAATTCCTTTTAGGTGCCTGTTTACTGAGGAGGTATAGCAGGTACTAATTTATTTATTTTATTTATTTATTCCAGTTTGGTGACCGGGGAGGTCCACTGGGCTCGAGAGCCCATTTTCAGTGGAGGCCCGGGGAGAAAAGCACCACATAACAAGTTACATAAAGTATATAATTTTCACTAATGGAGGCAGAAAGCCTGGTATTAGAAAATCATATATTAGCAAATGGAAAAGATGTTTTAGTTGAAGTTAACAACATAACCATCACCCATTTAGGGCTAGCTGTTCTCTGGTTTTACAATAGTTGTTTCTATGGTTTTATTCTTCTGTCAAGGTTCATTTATTAGCCATTTCAGCATGTTTGCCAATAGATCCTCCTCTATTAATGCAGTCTCATGTCAAAATGTTCTTGTGGCCCTTCCTTGGAATCTTTAATTTGTGTTAGACAAGCTAACAGTTGCCCCATTTGAACCAGCTAATCTGGCTGACTTGAAGTTCTTAATATGTTAAACAGTTTTACTGATTACTCTGACCTCTACAAGAAGGGTAGCTGGATTTCAAACTGTTATGGTCAGTCAATGCTATCTCATTTTCCATAGGAAGAGGATTTTTTTGAAAATTAATCCTTCTTTTATGCTTAAAGTGGTATCCGAGTTTACTTTAAGCCAAACTATCCATCTCCCCATTTCCTTTCCTGAATATAAAAATGAGGGAGCAAAGATACTGCATATCTTGGATATCCAGAGACAACTCAGGTATTTTCTCGACAGAACTAAACCTTTAAGATCTTTAGATGTTTGGTCATTTCTTGTGTGGGTAAGAAGAAATGACAACCTGTGTCAAAACAGACCATTTCCAAATGGTTGTCTAAGCCTATTACCTTTTGTTATATTCACCATACAAATCTTTCCAATCTACCAGGGCCTTAGCTTCATCCATGGCTTTTTGGGAAGGGTTGGGTTCTAGAAGTATTCTAGAAGCTGGTACTTGGTCTTCTGCACATACTTTTAGAATGCATTATAAGCTTGATCCCTTCTCTACTTCCAGATCAAGCATTGCTAGGACCATTCTCCAGGGGCTACTGGACTCTTCTCCTTCAATTTCCCAAATGTAGTTAGCTAAGGTATTCTACCCATACAGTTAAGGCTACTGCAGCAGTGATCAGTATGATGAACATAGTACAGTTGTGTAAGCTGAATTTACCATATCAGTGGATGTTTGAATAATCAGTATTGCAGTAACAACTCCCTCCTTCCATCCTTTTTGTTTTTTGGTGTGTTTTTTATGCCAGGGTGACAGCATTTTGTTTTTTTATTGTTCCTAGCATTGTCCTTTCAAGGCTCAGCCTCCCTGTCTCTGCTGGCAGGAAAGCTCTGAAGGACTTCAATCCCAAACTTGTCCTTTAGTCAGCTCAGCACAAAACTGCCTGACAGTTTGGATGTGTGAAAAGTGCCATGAAGCTTTAGAAGTTGGCTGGCTGTTATATCCTTGGTATGATATAATGCATATTGTTAAGACTAGTGCAGCAGTGATCATTTGAGCATTTACTGTTATGGTAAATTCAGCTTACACAACTGTACTCTAACTTGGCAGCCTGTGTTTGATGCACGGTGTGGACAGTTCTTGTATGATATATTTATTTTTATTTATTTATTTAACATTTGTTAACCAGGAAAGTCGGACTTGGAACAAGCTAATTTTCAGTGGAGGCCTGGAGAGAAATGCTCCAAATGCATGTCTTTATAACGTGGGAGGAAACTGGAGCACCAGGGGGAAACCCACATGAACACAGGAAGGACATGCAGACTCCACACAGAAGGCACCCAGCCGAGAATTGAACTGGAGAACCTCTTGCTGTGAGGTGACAATGCTATCGCTGCATCACTGCACAGCCTACAAATATATATCACAGCCTAGGTGTAGTATTGCATGCATAATTGTTACTGTTGTACATTATAATTATTCTGGTGCTTTGTTAAGAACCCAATGCTGCTTCTTAGCCAGTGCCACAACATACTGTGCCCACATCTAAGTCAGATAGTCATCCACTGCAGCCTATCTCCTTCCAAGGCTTTTTATTAGGCACCTTCTCTTTTTCTGAGTCTCTGTCCTGCAGTATCTGTTTGAGTAGCAACATGTTGTGTGATATTGCATGCACTGCAAATATTTTAGTACATATTCCAAGGGTGTATTGCAGTTCACTGCCAGAGACATCTAGACAGAGGAAGTAGGACTTTAACAGTCCAAACACACATTCAACAGTAGTCTGAGGATGTGACATTCTAGTGTCGCACGCATTCATTCTCATGGTCTGTGTGTTTCTAATTGGTATCATTAGCAATGGCTCCTGGGAATATCTGGCATTGCCAATAAGATGGCCCTGTGGAAAATCACATCACACAAACCTCTGATAAGTTGTATGTGTGCCACATGTGGAAGATGTGGGCACTGTCTGGGTGCCATGGCGACACGTTGGTTATTCAATGGTATCATCTGATACCACTGAATGAAAGTGTTAAGTAACTTTTTAGCCACTGCATAAATGACTATGGTACATGTTAAGCAGTGCATCCTAGATGACGACTTTTCTAGGTACCCCTATATGTGTTCTCTGATACAGACTTTTTTTCCACTTTCTCTTCCAGCCTCTCGCTAAGTGTGTGGTGGCCTCCCCCACCCTCCAAACAAGTGCCAACTTCCATCCATAAAAAGTACCTTTGTGAAACTGCTCTGCAAAACAGAGCAACAGCGTAGGTGTCCTCTTGCTGCTATCTGTCCTGCTAGTAACATGTCTAGTTAATGATACAGTACTGTTTTTTTAATAGCTTACTGTGACTGTACTGCTTTGTGCCAACATAATAGCAAGGGACATAGAGTGCACACTCACTGAACAAGGTTGTAGCTAACTTAATATATCCCTATTTATACATCCGGTGCTGCTGTGTGTTTCCTGCTTGACGTAACTAATAGTGGCACCCAACCATGTATTGCTCTCAATCTAGCAATGCTAGATACACTGGGGAAGCGTAGTCTGTCCACTTTTAATGTTTAGATGTAGCTAAACACTGTGTCCCCTTTTTTTGCAAAAAGCAGCCAACCATTATTTACCTCCTAGCCCTCGGCAGCTCCCTGCCAATATTCCCCCTGCCTGGACTGAGCTTCAGCTCAGTTTAACTAAAACATACTGAATTTCCATCTTTTTGGCTTTTCTGAAACAGTCAGTAGTTCAGCTGCTTTAAACAATCTTATTTTGTCTGAGTTAGTCAAGGTACTGGGTGCCCTACCTGGCGAACTTACTCTGGACTGATTGATTATTTTCTGGTGCTACCTCTGTAGTCAGTTCGGCCCCACTCAATTCTGTCCTCATTATGATTGGGCTCCACTTCACTCCCCTCCCTGCCCCCATTCCCCACTTGTCCCCACTACTCCTACATTTATTTTAACACAAAGTTACCTGACACCACACAATAACCCCCACTATCCAATCCCCTCACTCAACCAACCTAACCCCACCCCTGGCATATTTACATCTCTAATCAAACCCACTCCCTTACTCCACAGCACTGTTCAATATCACCTGACCACCTCCTACCACTAAAACTCTTCTCACCCAAGCCAATTAACACACCAGTCCAAACTTCAAGATGTGTTACTACAAGTCTTACAGTCCCCAAACTCAGCTTCTTAAAACCCCCATATCTCTAACCTCACTATGTGTTACTCTAGCTATACTCTTTGTCGCCACCTCCTACCATGTTGTATCCACCCAATATAACAAACTAATGTATTCAACCCTTCCCTTACCCAGTCCCAACCCCTTCATCCATTTTGAGATATCTCCAGCCATTTACAATCAATCCATCATTGAATTTACCACAACCAAATGTCATGACACCAAAACCAAAAAAACAATCAAGCCTTAGGCTAAACTTCCTAATAAACTCATACCTCAAAACTATAACCAATGTCGCCACTCAGTTACTACTAGGAGGTGACATCCACCCCAACCCTTGAGCCCCGTCAAACACCACTATTAAATCTCAACTTCCCTTCCACCATCAACCCACCAACCTACTAATACTTAATATGAACATTCATAGTATTATGAACAAAATAGAACTACATAGCACAATCTCATTAAAAAAACCCGACGTTATGATCCTTACAGAAGCCTGGCTTATGCCACACATTAAAGATGACTCCATAACTCCACCTGGATACAACATTCATAGAGTTGACAGACTAGCCAAAAGAGGAGGTGGTGTTGCCCTACTATATAAAACTAACTTAAAGATCCAGCTCCTGTAAAATGAAACCCCAGACTTCAAAAATACAAAAATACTATCTGCAAAACTCCTCATAAACCAGCACAAGCATCTAAATTTACTTGGTGTTTATATACCCCCAGGCACTCCAATGGCCTTCCCACTCCCTCCCCCATGAAAGTATCCTACTAGACAATGTAAACATCGAGTGGAACACCATCCACTCTCCCACCTCTACTAACCATATTAACCTCTACAAATTTACCCAACTCATACAAACACCCACCCGTTCTGACAAAAAAACACAAAAATGGAATCCACACTAGACTGGATTCTCACAAATCACTCCCATATTGCCCATCGGTGCGGTACTGTATCCAACTCACTAAGTTTTCACAATCCCACCTACATCCTTAGACATAAATTTAAAACTAGCAACCCACCAACCCTACTTCAAACCAATTCCCAGAAAAACATCCCCACTTCTCACATCCTAGATGCCTTACAATCATGCAACTGGTCTCCCATTAAAACTATTCCTCCTGACCTAGCAGTTGAATACTTTAACTCCACATTTCCAAATATCCTTAACCACCTAACTCCACTTAGAACAGTTAGGATCCATAGCAACCCAGCCCCATGGCTACAGAAATCCATAAGATCCTTACTAAAGGATAGGGACAAAAGTTGGAAGGCCTGGCATCAGCTTAAAACACCTACAACTAGGCAAGCCTTCCTCGAGCTCCTCAATAAGGCTAAAAAACAAATTAGGGCAGACAAACACAATCACTATATTTCACTACAAAAATGCATGGTACCAATCCACAAAACTTCTGGGCCGCAGTGAACAATATCCACCAACCCAGCCATTCCACAACCCCCCCCCCCCAATATAGATGGATCAAACAATAACATAGCATTCAGTTTCAACAACTACTTTACCTCCTCCATACTTAAACTTATTAACAACACAAATCTCTTCAATCCCCCAACCTTCTACAGCTCCAATGAATAATCAGCCAGTACCAACATCCACTCATCCAAAATCAAACCCACCACCCTCACTGCTGATAACCTCCCTGCAGAGTGCCTCCAGATTGCCTCTAGAGCCATAGCCTACCCCATTTCTCTACTGATAAACAGATCCATCACTGAATGCACCACTCCATCCTTATGGAAAGCCTTTTGTATTATTCCCCTCCACAAGGGTGGCCCCTCCTCAGACCTCTCCAGCTACCATCCCATCACAATCCTGTCACCCCTATCTAAGATTCTAGAAATATTTATTCACCCCAACTCCTTACCCATCTCCTCAACAATAATCTATTATCCAAAACCCAACATGGTTTCCGACCTACTCATAGCACCACCACTGCCCTAATTAACTTCACCAACACTATTAACACTCATAGAAACCAAGGTCAACTAGTCTCTGCTACCTTTTTAGACGTATCTAAAGCATTTGATACAGTCTACCACAACAAACTCTTAACCTGTCTCTCTCAGCTCAGCATGGTCAATCCCACCCTTCTTTGGTTTAAAAATGACCTAGACAACCGCTCCCAGTCCGTTAAATGGCTTGACTCCTTATCCTCCCCACTCCCAGTCACAATAGGCATACCCCAGGGTTCAGTCCAACTATATCTAGCAACTACTAAAGCAGAAATAGTGCAATACACAGATGACACTACTATAATCTGCTCCGCACCAAACATACAGCTCCTACAACAATACACTCAGGAATCCTTCAGTGAGGTAGAAAACTGGCTAAACTCATCTCAACTGATATTGAACCCTCAAAAAAAAAAACAACTCATGCTATTTCACTAAACAAAGAATAACGACCCTTTCAACTTCTCTATATCATCAGCCAGTAGGACCCCCAGAACCTAAATTACTAGGAGTTACAATTGACCAACAACTTAGATTCAACAAATATATATCCCTAACCATCTCCAAAGTCAACAAGAAACTAGGTACCTTGTACCGCAGCAAAAAGTACCTTACTTCCAAGTCTATAATAGCTATAGCCTGAACCCATCTCCTATCTACACTACTTTATTTATCACCTGCCCTAACAAACATAAGCAAGGCTGACCTTGATAAACTCTCTACATGTTACAACAAAATTGCCAGATTTGCAAACAGTTCCAAATCTCGTTCCCACCACTGCCAGTCCTTACTTATACTACGCTGGCCTGAATTTCCCAATTTATTATACTACCACCAACTCAAGCTCACTCACCAAATACTATACTATCCTGAAAAAAACCTTGCCCTAGCTGGATTACTAAATTTCCACAATACTAAGAGACAACTTCACTCCACCAACAAAGCCCTGGTCGACAAATGTCCTTGTAAAAATAGTTCTGGGGATTCTGTCTTCCCCAGTGTAGTTGCTAAAGTCTGGAATATCCTCTATCCTGACATCAGACTTCTAAACAGCATTGCAACTTTCAAGAAACATCTTAAGTCATACTTCCTCACCAGCTGGCTATGTAACTGCGCAGGCCCACCTTAACCCCTTCAATACCCTTCATAGCTCCTACTTCCTTAAGCTGCTCTAAGGACCAATATTGTGCTCCCATCAATGATTACCTACTTATTCTTTCTCTGATGATGTTCTTAAGTGTTGATTCGTTGTAAACTGCTTTGATTCCTATGATTGTACTTTTTTGATGATGCTTTTTCAACTCCAGATTACTTTTCCAGTTGCTACTTTTAAATGTTATTACTGTTATAATTAAGTGATTGCTATCTTCTGACTACTGCTTTTAAGCTTTTATTACTGTCTAGTTTTTTACTGTATGGCACTTTTCTCCCTGGGCCTCCGCTGAAAATGGACACCAGCTGTCCAGTCAGACTAAACCGGTAAACAAATGTTAAATAAATAAAATAAATAAAAATAAAATATTGTACCCTATACATTATAGACCACCTGACAGTTCATTGTGTGGAACCCCCTCATGACAGATTATAACATCAGCCCTGCCTCCTAATGCAGCCTTAATTGTGATGTAGGTACAGTCCTTACAGCACCTTAGGAAAAAAACGGCTATGCTAAAAATCGACCGCACTGTATTGCTTTTCTTCTCTGTGATTTGTGGAAATCACAAATGTTCCCCTAAATGATTTAGTATGGGATTGAGAAATTGTTGCAATGTCCTTGAGGCAGATTGCTACAGTATGCCCATCGTGTCTCTTGTTGCCTACTGAAAGGTCCCTGTAGCTTATATTCTCAAAGCCACACATACCTTGGTGTCTGCACAACACGCGGACAGCATATAAGGGTGACACACCTTAGTCAGCTCTTGCATAATGCCTCCATCCAGATGGTAGTGATCCATACTTCTGTGTCATGGGGTGCATGGTATGTTAGGCCCAGATGTATAACGCAGGACTGCCTGGAAAGCTAAGAAAGATCACTGTGTGGGAGCCTGTATGACACGGAGTATAGTGACAGGACTTTTAGTCTATCAAAGTAGCTTAGGGAACTTACGTTAATAATAATTATGTTAATAATAATAACATTATTAATATTATATAGAGTAAGAAACATAAGTGTTTCATTTCTTGATCTGATTTTAAACGCATTTTAACAGTCTGGATATGCTTTAGCTAAGATCTTTAAGCCTATATTAGTGATTCTAGTACATAAATGTACTGCATTTTTGCTGTTTTACGTGGTCTAACTGTAGTTACTAAGTCCTGGTTTCATTATTATGTACTGAGTGTATGTCAGGCTAGTTCAGGACTTGTCTTTGCATTGGGGCAGTTCCAGGCCACTCACCTCAGACCTAAGTATCCAATTATATTTTCTTCCCACCCAGCCTGTTGTAGTTGTGCTCTGTTGTTGCCCGATGAGGGAAGAGTACAAGGAGGTTATAACTTCTTTTTTTTCTGGAGGCAATGCCCTTACTTATGAGATGAGCAATATAGAATGTCCTTCTTACCATTGTGGCGACATGGTGTTCAAAGATAAGGTTGCTGTCAACCTGTCTGCCCAGGTTTCTCACCACTGAGTGCATACTTAAGGTGTTGCTATTGATGTGGTAGTTAGCAGGAACATCGCTTTTACCGAAAATAATAATAATACATTTTTTTGCATTGAGTTTAAGGCCTTGAATTTGGCACCAGTCATTTGTTTTCTGTAAGAACCTCTTGTAGGATGTTGACATCATTTGGAGATTCTATGACCACCCCTAGTCTGCAGTCATCAGTAAACTTTGTCAGCCACAGAGCTTTAGTTTTTCCTTGTACTTTGAAGAAATAGATACCAAACAGTAGAGGTTCCAGGACTGATCCCTGTTGGACACCACTGTTTACAGGTTTGCTGTTGGAGGTGGATTCCCCTATTTTGACTATATGACTTCTATCAGTGAGCTAGTTAGTGACCTTTCTAACAATATAAGGGTTGATGGCTAGTTGGGTGATTTTGTCAATGATGCCTGAGTGGGGGATAGTGTCAAATGCCTTGGCTAAGTCCAGGTAGGCTGTATGCACAGATTTCCCCTTGTCTAGGGCTTTTGTGACTGTCTTGAAAAAGTTCACCAGGTTTAAAAAGCATGATCTTCCTCTGAAAAAATCCAAACTGAGTAAGGTCAAGTGTTTGGAGATTACCTATGTCTTTGGTGATAAGGTCCATGATAATTCGCTCCATGGTCTTGCAGATAAGGCTAGTCAGGCTAATAGGTCTATAGTTCCTGGGGTCAGTGGAAACACCACCTTTGTGCAAGGGAATAATGGTGGCTGTTTTCCATTCAGCTGGTACAAAGCCGGTGCTTAGATTATGATTGAAAAGAGTAGCCAATGTAGAATCCCATGTCAGATGCAGACTGGGATGTTATCAGGCCCCATAGATGCTGTGTTTTTGGCCTTAAAGAGGGAATTTATGACCTGCTGTTTAGAGATACAGGGTAGGGGGCAGGTGGTAGGGATGTCATAGGGTACGTGTGGTGGGGACAGGGGAGTGAAATTTTCACAGAGCCTGTTGGCCAACAGGTTAGCTATGTCCACAGGCTCATATATGTGATATCATTAACTACCAGTTTGGCACAAATCTGGGCATTTCCTTTTAGGTTACGGATGTAACTATAGAATGCCCTGTGGTTGTCCTTTGTTAAGGAAGCTAATGTGGACTCATAGTTTGCTTTGCAGGACTTCACAAGAAATCTTATTTGCTTGTTTAAGTTGAGGAGGGAGTGTTTCCAGTTTAGGTGGGCTCGCTTCCTCTTACTCTTAGACAGCAATTTCTTCCTCTTATTGTAAAGTATTTTAATGGCAGTTGTCCACCAGGCAGATTTGCTCTTCCTTGAGAAGCTTGTTTTGGTCCTATCAGGTACAGTTGAGTCAATGCAGTTATATAGGTGTTTGTATAAAGCATTGATGTAGAGCTCAGCATAGATGCCAGTTCCATATGAGGGAGGAGGTGCAGTGAAGCTATTTATACCATCCTGTAGTAGGTTATAATCTGCTTTGGAGATGTTTTTTAGTTTAGTTGCTGCTAGGGGGAGGTTAAGTGTGATAGTTACTTCGAATGAGACCGATTTGTGGTCAGATCTCATAAGGGAGGACCTGATGGTGGAGCTGCTACAGTGGTCCCCCATATTGGTAAGCACCAGATCCAGGATGCTGGCACCTCTTGTGGGGGTGTCAACCAGCTGGTCCAGAGCACTGGAGTTAACAAAGTTGAGGAATCTTTGGGCAAGTGAGTTTGAGCACGAATAATTTACCCAGTCAATGGATGGGTAGTTAAAGTAGCCCAAAACCATGGTGTTTGGATGTATCTTGATAGACTCAAATAGATCCAAATAGGCAGAGTGGGTGTCTTGATTCATGGAGGGGGTCCTGTAGCTGGCAATGACTTTAATAAGTGTCCTACCAACAGTTACTTGCTCCTGAAGTATCTCCAGGGAATCATACTGTTTAACCAATCTGGAGGTGTATTTATCTTTAATGAATATTGATACACCACCTCCTTTAGTTTTCATGCCTTGAATTTGTGGTCTGAATGTGTGGAAGGAGGTGTAAACCATTATGGCTGGGGGGCTCTCCACAGCCTTGAACCAGGTCTCTGTGACTGCACAAATGTTTGCGTTCTCCTTCCAGTGAGTGCAGTTTTGTGCTGAGACTCCTAGCATTTAACAGCATAACTGTGAGGTTGTTTTTAGGTAGAGTTTTTACACTGGTAATTTTGTCCTGGAGACACTACCTAAAAAAGGCACTATGGGGGTGGCAAGAGCCTTAGCCACTAGCCAAAATCCCATGGGTGACAGATGAAGACCATCTCTGGCAAAGCATTTTGGCCTGTTGATCATGTCATCCCAGGCTGACAGATAGTGGATCCCCTCAGAATGACACCAGAAGCTAAGCCAATTATTGAAGTCAGTCATTTTCTGTTTGTATTGAGGCATCATCCTAGGTGAAGTTAAAATTATGCTTAAGGCTAGAGACATACCTGCCTGAGACACATAGTCCAAGAATTCAGTCATGTCTGTCTTCATATAATCCAGAGAGGCACATCTCAAGTCGTTCACTCCAACATGGACTATGATGGATTCATTACAGTACCTGTTGTTAAGAGACTTGGGTGCATGTGTGATATGGCATATCCTAGCACCTGACAGACAGCTAACCTTGACCTTTTCCTTATCCAGCCTGGAGAGAGGGACATCAGTGTGTCTTACGGTGGAATCACCTATGACTAATATGTCTGATTTTTGTGTTTGTCTTAAGGGTTTGACTGGTGAGACACTGGTGCATGAGCTATTATGTGTAAGGTGTTCTGCCGAAGAAATATTATGTGTAGCATGCTTGTGTTTGTGTTTGGGAGGTCTCTGGTGTTCAGGTATGTTTCTGGTGAGGACCACTGCATATGTAGGCATGTGTGATGTGGGTTTGGGTGGAGTAAGAGATGAGCTGTGCATGCTAGCAACCCCCTCATTGCCTTATGTACTGACTGGTGTGTGAGAGAGCATGGATTCAAGGTTCTTAATATAGCTGCATCTCTCACACATTGTGTTTGTGTGGACTAGGAGTAGAGGGTTGTCGGTGAACATGAGGCAGTTGTTACACTGCCTCAGGATGGCCATGTCAACCAAGCTGGCTGAGGAAACTGTAGGAAATTCTCTGTCCATAGTGATAGGTAAATTTGTATGATCAGGAGGGGCTACTGGGTGATAGGTGTGTTGGTACCTCTGAGGCTAGGCTTAGTGTTTCACTTGACAGTAGAGCAGGGCCGTGAGAAACCTCTGGAGAACCACAAGCAAAGTGCTAAGGGAAAATTTAACAAACAAAACGTTTGTGTCTATAACCACCACTATGCTGCAGTGCTCGATGGAGCACTACACACAAACAAGTGCAAATGTAGGGCTTAAATAAAACAAGAAAATACCTTTTTCAACTCGAAATAGCTAATAAAATGAGCTCTACTCCAATCATCCTTGATTAGATGGGACCCAGACAGCACTCTCCTCACGCAAGGGTGCAGAAGGGCCTTCACCAACAAAGATGGCTTGAAGTTGATACTCAGAAGTTACAAAACAGATCCAGAAATAGCAAACTTGGAAGTAGGCAGAGCTAGAGCTGAACTAGGACAGTGTACAGTAAAATGTGACAAAATAGTTCAGACAATTCAAACAGAGAATGTAATGCAGATACAAGTTAAAAGTGCAATATTAGAGCAAAAACAGGCACTTATAACTTAGTTGGAAGCAACGGATGTCTCAGACATTTGTATCTCAGAGAAGAGCTGGTTTTAGTGCTAAAGTGATACCAAACATTCTAGATTCATTGAGACTGAATCTAACCTATGCTATAAAATGCAGAAGTACTAGAAACTCAAAATGCATAAAATCACAGTCACAACAGCAGAAAGCAGTTTAAATAATGCAGCAATTCACCAGGAATTCCCACCATAGAAGGATGTAGGCCACACTCTCCCGCCACAAGAGTCGAGACCACAAACCTTCCTAATGTAAAACTGGTTTTGGAGCACAAGTGCTTAAGCCAGAACTAACACACATCTCAGAGAGGATACTGCTGCTTCAGAACAGACTCCCCATCTGCATAAAACAAAGTTTATCCCTGTCCATATTCAAGTGCAACATGGATCTATGGATGGGAAACAGATAATTTACTTCTGGACTGACCCCTGTACTACTAATGGACAGAGGCAGCTCCTAAATGCTTTATTCCATGCATGGTTTCCCTCAAATTATCTATGGCATGATCCCAGTTATTCTCATTAGGGGTAATATATAATTATCAATCATGGTATGGATAAGAGCAATCTCTAACCAAATGTGTTAGGTTAATTTAAACACAAAAAGGGAAACTGGCTAGAGTTAAAATGGCCCACAAGGGCAACTAGCCTAGTACTTATCTATGAACCTATGAATTTAGTCCAGTGATTTTCATAGAAATCTTTAGAGTCTTTCCAGTTGGGCAAGATGTTTGGAGAGGTACATATTAAAGAGGGCATTTTTTTCAATGGTGGGCAATGTAATAAGGAAGAACTATAATTTTCTTGAATCTGAAAATTAACTGTGCCAGGTAGAAAGATTTCCTGACTGACTGACTGAAACATTGGACTCAAAGGACAGTTCATTATCAACGAAGGAACCCAGATTTCTAATGAATGTTTTGGTTTGAAGGGGGTCTCCTAAATATATTATGAACTAGGAATGTATTGCTTCAAAAATAAAACCACACTGTATTGTTTGGCAATTTTGCCTTATGGTACAGTTTGCAGCCACCCCCTCCCCAGAATCACAGCAATAACTCAATTAACTGCAGTAATGCTTAAGACAGAACTATCAGCAGTAATAATTTGAATATAGTAACTCAAGCTTAAAGCACTACAAATACAGTCACCAGCAAGATTAGTTATGGCAGGATTAATGTTAGTACTTTCAAAAGACAAACAGCTCTATGCTACTTAAGAATATGCATATACTAGGATTACATTTTAGAAAGGCATACTTCCCTTGCAACCAGGAAATTAGGGGAAACACAGACTTACCTAGATGTGCCAATAGGCAGCAACCACAATGAAGGGAAGCAGAACAAATGTGGCAGAATGATCTGAAGGTCATAGTAGTGAACAGGTGAAATGTGTATAGTGTTTTATCACTGTATAAATAGAGGCTGTAGCTGCTATAATATCTGCCATTCTTGCAATTGCCAAGGACAGAGAGACTATGCCGATGTGCATCTCAGTTTCAATGGCCTTGCCTGCAATGGTGAATTCTGCTTGTCTGGCAAACACTGACTGCAAAAGACATCAGTGTCATTCTCTTTGAATCATGAGCCAGACTAAACTTCCTATGCAGTCCCACCTTTTGTGCATGAGGGCAATTATTATGAATCTTGTCCTGTCCTGTCTGTTATTAGCTCTTATAACTTAACTATTGTACCTTAATGAGGATAGTTTATGTTGCTATATTAATGTTAACATATTTTTTCACTAATCTGGCTATCAGTTTTAACCCATCTAGTGCAACTTTTTTATTTCCCTCTTTAAATTAATTTTGGTCTTAAAATTTTAACGATATTAATATTTTTATTAGATGTTATTCCTTTGTCAACTTAATTTTGGTTTTGTAATTTTAATGCTGTGCATATTTTATTACCTGTTATTTTCCTATTGAAGTTTATTCTTTTTCTCATCCAAACTAGAGAGTTCGTATAATACTTTGATATTGTAGAATGTATTCTACTGTTGCTACAAGTCAGACTGTTTTAGTTCATATGTGTTGATACACAATAGTTATTACAAGTTATACTTCTTAAAATCAAATGTTGAGGATTTTCTTTTACTTGAGATGATTTCATTTGCAGTTTATTATTAGAGCTAGCACTTGGAGCAAACAACTGAGATAGTACAATTTACTCTTGATTTAGTATAACCAAGTGTGACATTATTCCAGTAGCAGATTAATTTACTATTTGTTAGAATCTTGACTGCAACAGAGCAATTATATCTCTTTCTTCTGTTATTGATTTTGAAGAGCAAGCCTCCCAGTTCATATTTGGGGAAGCTTAAATATCTCAGTATTAAGCCATCTTCAAACCTCTGAAATAAATTATTCTATTAATCATTTATAATACAGGATCTTTAAGAGATTACAATATTAAGGTTAAAATATACATCTGGCAAAGTTGTAGTCATCACATTAGGAATGTACTGTACGGTAACCAGTAAAGCCACACCAACTATTGAAATCAGCTGTCTGCTTTTGTGTGTGTATATATATACACACACACACACACACACACACACACACACACACACACACACACACACACACACACACACACACACACACACACACATCTGTATCAAACATTGACAAAAAATATCAATGTGCTTTTGTGCACGCTCTAAGGAATAATCTTAGAGCAAGCAAATTTTGAACATGTTTTTGTAGGGCAGCAAGCCACCCTGCAGCCCCCCCCCCAATTATTATTACTAATGAGATCACACAATCCATGGAGAAAGGACATATTCCCCGGTCCTGGACATTGTCAGGCTTGCATACCTGTTGACTATCTGTTTTGTTGACCAAAATGTGCTGACAAAGTAAAATAGCCATTAGGGAGTTTTACTTAATGTCAAGACTTTCATATGTTCCATATAATTTAGCTTCCCTGTGCCCTTCTATCATTAGCTTTTAATCAGTGTACAGAAAACTGACTTTTTTCTTGAAAAAAAATATTTAGTTTTTATTCTTCTTGTCTTACTTCTTTTATTTATATAAATAATTTTGTAAGGGATGTGTTTGTTTTTGCCTGTGTGGTGATATTCTTTGGTTTTAATTAATTTAAATCGCTAGTTGTTAATAGCTATCTAAAATGCATGTAAATCAATACAGTGTCTATCATAATCATAGCTTTACTTCCTAATTTATTGGCAACTCAGCAACTCTGTCATTATTTTTCATTAAGTTGTTTTAACTGATTTAGTTAGTAAATTTAAATCAACTAATATCCTGTTTCTTCCACTGTTCATTTTACTATGTACTGATTTCTTCTGTTTCAGTATTATGTTTTATGAGAATGAGGTGGTAAGATCTCTACCAAATCATTATTTAAACCTAAAGTTTATGGTACATTTCTGATATTAGACATTTGTCTAATTATATCATATAAATCAAATAGTACATTTCTTAATGATGCTTGTCTTGTGTTATTTCAATATTTTGCTGTTCTTTTAGTAATTTCAGAAATGTAATAATATTTTCTAGTCTTAAACCCGAAATGCTGAATGTTACAGCATGATCACCTAAGAGTGATAGCTGTTTTTTTTATCTCATTGTCTGATCTTTTACAGCTCCATTTTTGTCATCAAATATTATCAGTAAGGCCAGTGGCCTCATATCAATTTGTCCAGGGTAGTGCTCTGTATTCCTCGGCTTAGGTCAAGTGGTCACTCTGCATATTTTTACAACAATATTGATTGGTTATGGCATACACTTGTAGAATTATTTCTGTATGTTTTATTTCCTAATGTCTCCAAATTAATTTTGCAAATTTTCTTTTCAATTGTGAACATTCATTTGTTTTACTGCATTTTTATGCTTGCACATCTCGATTCCATTTTATACACATATCAACTATGAAACTATTTGTCATATTTAGAGTTGTGTTTGCAATAAAATTAATGAATATTTATATTTTGCAAATGTATACAGACAAAGAGGTTGGCAAAGAAGAAGTTGGATTGTCAGAGAGATGAAGAAAGTAGACAGGAGTATAAGGAGATGAGGTGCATGGCAAAGACAGAGGTGGCGAAGGCTAAGGATAAGGCATATGAAGAGTTGTATAAAAGGTTGGACACTAAGGAGGGAGAAAAGGACCTGTACCAATTGGCTAGACAGAGGGACTGAGCTAGGAAAGATGTGCAGCAGGTAAAGGTGATAAAGGATAATGAGGGAAACATACTCACAAGCGAGGAGAGTGTGTTGAGATGATGGAAAGAGTACTTTGAGGGGTTGATGAATGAAGAGAATGAGAGGGAGAGAAGGTTGGATGATGTGCAGATAGTGAATCATGAAGTGCAGTGGATTAGCAAGGAGGAAGTAAGGATAGCTATGAAGAGGATGAAGAATGGAAAGGCTGTTGGTCCAGATGACATACCTGTGGAAGCATGGAGGTGTTTAGGTGAAATGACAGTGGAGTTTGTAACTAGATTGTTTAATGAAATCTTGGAAAGTGAGAGGATGCCTGAGGAATGGAGAAAAAGTGTTTTGGTACCGATTTTTAAGAATAAGGGTGATGTGCAGAGCTGTAGTAACAACATAGGGATTAAATTGTTCAGTCACAGCGTGAAGTTATGGGAAAGAGTAGTGGAAGCTAGGTTAAGAAGGGACATGATGATTAGTGATCAGCAGTATGGTTTCATGCCAGGAAAGAGCACTACAGATGTGATGCTTGCTCTGAGAGTGTTGATGGAGAAGTACAGAGAATGTCAGAAGGAGTTGCATTGTGTTTTTGTAGACTTAGAGAAAGCATATGACAGGGTGCCTAGAGAGGAGTTGTGGTATTGTATGAGGAAGTCAGGAGTGTCAGAGAAGTATGTAAGAGTGGTACAGGATATGTACGAGGGTAGTGTGATAGCGGTGAGGTCTGCGGTGGGAGTGATGGATGCGTTTAAGGTGGAGGTGGGGTTACATCAAGGATCAGCTTTGAACCCTTTCTTATTTGCAATGGTGATGGATAAGTTGACAGACGAGATCAGACAGGAGTCCCCATGGACTATGATGTTTGCAGATGACATTGTGATCTGTAGTGAGAGTAGGGAACAGGTGGAGGAGACCCTGGAGAGATGGAGATATGCTCTAGAGAGAAGAGGAATGAAGGTCAGCAGGACTAAAACAGAATATATGTGTGTGAATGAGAGGGAGGATTGAGGAATGGTGAGGATGCAGAGTAGAGGTGGCGAAGGTGGATGAGTTTAAATACTTGGGGTCAATAGTTCAGAGTAACGGTGAGTGTGGAAGAGAGGTGAAGAAGAGAGTACAGGCAGGATGGAGTGGGTGGAGAAGAGTGTCAGGAGTGATTTGTGACAGATGAGTACCTGTAAGAGTGAAAGGGAAGGTCTACAAGAGGGTAGTGAGACTAGCTATGTTATATGGGTTGGAGACAGTGGCATTGACAAAAAGGCAGGAGTTTGAGCTGGATGTGGCAGAGTTAAAGATGTTAAGGTTTGCACTGGGTGTGATGAGGGTGGACAGGATTAGGAATAAGTATATTAGAGGGTCAGCCCAGGTTGGAAGGTTTGGAGACAAAGCCAGAGAGGCAAGATTACGTTGGTTTGGACATGTGCTGAGGAGGGATGCTGAGTATATTGGGAAAAAGATGCTAAGGATGAAGCTACCAGGTAACCGGAAAAGAGGAAGGTCTAAGATAAAGGTTTATGGATGTGGTGAGAGAGGACATGCAGGTGGTTGGTGTGACAGAGCAAGATGCAGAGGACAGGAAGAAATGGAAACAGGTGATCCGTTGTGGCAACCCCTAACGGGAACAGCTGAAAGAAGATGATGATGATTATTTTTTATGTATTTATATATTTGTAATTCATTACCAGGGTAGCCCTACTAGGCAGTGCCCATTTTCAAAGGGGACCTAGGAAGAAAAACAAAAAAAGCTCTTGTAACATTAAAAGGTAATGCCAAAAACAGCAAATTCACTCATAGCAGAAGTAAAGGCAAAGGCTTTAAAATACATCAGTAAAATTATACTAATATGTGCATAATTAACAGGCATACAAGCAATTACATTCTTCATACATTCAGTCTTCGATTTACTGTAATAAAGTAAAAGCAAAAAGGCATTCTTTGGATCATTACACAACTGCCTCAGCAATGCATCCTGCACATTATTTTGCAAGTCAGTCCTTGTAGTCTCTTTCCTTAAAATTTTATTTTTTACCCTTTCCACAAACATATGTCTCTAGTTTCAGATACAATGGAAAATACATTTTGCAGTAAATATATTGATAATATTGTTTAACATATGTGCTGAATTCCATATGGTAAGGGAAAACTCTGTGCTGAGAAAGAGTCGTGGCCTCAATGAGAAGAAGACATCACACCTGAATTTTATGACACTGCATCACCACAGATGGTTGAAACTCAATTAATCAAAAAAAAAACCATTTAGGCTTAGTAGCAAGCCTCCTGCAGTCTTCACCCCCTGCTAATTATGTATACCACCTCCAAGACTGCAAACTGTGGCTAAACGGCAAAATCCAACTCTCCATTTGTAACAATCCCACAAAATAAAAGTTGGCATCAAGTAATGAATCAGCAGTTCCACAAAAATAGTATTCCTACGTATACATTCAATGTAACTTAATGTACGATCAAACACATGGAGCCCACTATGATTATATAATGAATGGTCGACATGTTAAATAATTGACACACATAAAAAAAAAGAAACATGGTGACCTTTCATTACATTGTCAACACAAATTACAGATATCCGGTGCATCAAAAAAGGAAATAAATGTCCTTTTTTGATGTACTACCCATAGCCCTGCCAACCATTCATCTCAAATTCGTCTGAACATTACTAGTGTTAGGGAAAGGGTTTTTTAAGGTAAGCTATACAGTTAGGATTAGGGGCTGGGTTAGGGTTAGCATCCATTATTACAGTAGGCAGGAGGGCCTTCATCTTAGTAATGTGTGTTAACCCTGACCCTGCCTATACTACCAACCTTAGCTGTGTACCTTATCTTAAAAAGCCCTTTCTGTAACACTACCACCATACAAAATAGCTTGGGCATACATCTTGGACTCTCCCACACACACACACACACACACACACACACACACACACACACACACACACACACACACACACACACACACACACACCACTAACTTTATTTTCTTACCTGACCCTAACCCTAACCCTGGCACACACACACTTAATATATCCTCTTACCTAACCCTTAACCAAACTGTAAAACACTCAATACAATCACACACACTAAACTCCCAGTCCTCCCACAAAGCCACTTACCTCAGTTGACTAACTCAAAGTTGCCCATTCTGCCTTTTGCACAGCCTTTCTCAGAAAAATCTGCCACAGTTCACTTATTTGCACAAATGAGAGCTGACCAAGTAAACTATAACTATATATGTGTGTGTGTGTGTGCGTGTGCGTGTGCGTGTGTGTGTGTGTGTGTGTGTGTGTGTGTGTGTGTATATATATATATATATATATATATATATATATATATATATGTGTATAGAGAGAGAGAGAGAGAGAAAGAGAGATATTGGTTTACTATTGAATTGACGAAACTGCATCAGTTGACTGGTAACAATGTCAACCCAAAATGCCAAATCTGTACTGTTGAAAAGGCAGCCAAGATGAAACTGAATACACTGACACCTGTAGTTCGATGTATCCAACATAGCAGGAGGTGATGTCAGTCACCCATGCTATGCAGCTGAAAGTACCATGACATTCCACAGTCAATGGTACATGTATTTTACTATTTTGCAAAGGGGCAAGCCCCCCTACACCCCCCATGTAGGGGGGATGTGCCCCCCATGCCCCCTGCAAATTATATGTACCAATTCTGAGATCTCACTATAGTGAGGAAATGGGTTAATTCCCTGTCCCTGGGAGGTTGGCATAATGGTTAAGATGTTTGCCTTACAGACACAAGGTACAGGGTTTGATTCTCACATGGGGTAATTGGCTAGGCTTAAAATGACCCAGAAAGGCAGTTAGCCTAGTACTAGTCTATGAACCTATGAACTGCAATATCCATTCACAATGCCAAACTCAGATAATTGACCTACACTACCCATTTACTGTAGTATAGTTGATGTTTTCTGGTTTGGCATTCTGCCCACTGGAAAAGTGTGTTTCGACCACATGCCGGTCGAGCACAGGCACTTTGCCAATTCAATAGTAAACCTATATATATATATATATATATATATATATATATATATATATATATATATATATATGTATACATAAAATATGGGTACCATTGGTTTTGTCAAGAGATTTTATTACCAAAATGGGAACTGTTATATTTTATATCGATTGACCTTAAAGTGATATTTATTCTATTTTTTAAGCTGGAAAAGTGTCAGACTTGCACTCAGTGACAGGCTGTTGGTGATGTGTGTATTGTATGTTTGAGTGTGAAACAGATGAAATGAAGTTTGAATGTGTGATGATGAGCACGTGTGTGAGACTGAGTGTGAACTCAAGTGTGTTAGTGTAGGCCCCCCCTCCCCACAAGGGGGTGAAGGGGACTTGCTTTCCTGCAAAAACATGTCTTGCGTTTGCTTTTTTTTTTACTTTTTAGTAAAACTAATAGTCAGTTACTGTGTATGACAAAATTTGTTGAGATAAAAGGTATAGTCAAAAGTCACTTACATACTCGTACACATACATGCATGCATATATATATATATATATATATATATATATATATATATATATATATATACACACACACACACACACACACACACACACACACACACACACATACATACACCCTTCAGCAACAATGTTCTTTCAAGCACATCATCAAGCATCATTCATACACCATGAGAAGCATACCCACATGTATTTATGTGGATTAGCATGACAACCAGTGATAAGTAAAGGAACATATTCTGTTAGTGTAAGACTCCCATTTATATTGTTGTCACCTCTAGTTTACTACCCCAAATGGGAGCTATTACATTAACACTACTGCCTATTAAGGCATGCGCTGACAATTTTGTTACCAGTATATGGGGCAAAGAAACCAGATCGATTTTAGAAATCAGGAGTATTGACATTTGTGCACTAAAAAAAGTTCACGCACTTCATTTTATGTATACATTTTGGACTATTTTCCACAAGCCTTCTGTTTGTGAGGAAAATGCATATTGTTATGTCATATGTACCGAGCAGTGTCTTGCCCTGGCTGTAAAACTGTCTTGCAATCTGTCCCATAAACTAGTTCACAGATCATTTTTTAAGACAAGTTATATAGTATATAAATAAATGACTAATTCTTATTTGTTTCTGATTTTTTAAAGTGCTAAGGACAAGAAGTATTAGTTCAAAAACAATGATGCTGTCACTGTTAGAAACAAGATTGTAAATATGACTATTTATTGTGATATATGAAGTGCTGTTAAAAAAATAATTGTAAGTAGTAAGGCCTTAGTAAGTTTAATGTCATTTGCAGCTAAAAAAAGCAATAATGAGAGGACGTACTGGGCACTGTAAAAGAAATTAAAGAAATGGAGACAGGATTATTAAAGGAGGGAGGAAATAAAGTGCAAGAAAAATGAATGGTATATTTGGGATCAATACATAGAAAATAGTGGTCAAGAAGAAGTCTTGTGGCAGGGTTGGTGTTTACTGAAAAAAATGTAAGGACAACGTAAAGACTGATATTGAAGGGAAAATGTATAATGCATGAAGATGCCAGTGGAAAAATATTCTTGAATTTTTATCATTAATGTATGTGAACTTAAATTACAAGTTAAAGTGTAGTGAATAAATAAACTTGTTATAAAAAATATTAATTGTAAGAATAATGTCTCTTCGTATATTTATCTTTGTTGTTGTAATATATGTGAGAAGTAATGTAGAATAATTATAGATAAGAAGCAACTTAGCACCACATCAGCTGACATTACCGTTACTCAGTCTCAGATGCTCTTTTTTTATAACACACATATGTTTAAAATATTATTCTGCATTACTGCCAGTGCTTACATTCTTTATGGCTCAGAAATACTTGGTGGCCTGTAAAGCACACAGTTACATTAGCTAGCAATGGCACAGACACATCTTCAAGGCTAGGCCCCGTCATCTCCCCAGTAGTTTCTCATAAACAGTCAGTTTTAAAGTAAAGCCAATGCAGAAAGCTGAAGATTTAAAGGCATACCTTGCTGTTCTTCTGCGTCACTGCAGTGAGGTGGGTACATGTGATACAGGCCGAGGCAGTGACTGAGAAACAGTTCAGCCAGTCCTCCCCAAAACGACTGGCTCCTTCTGTAGGGGAAGTGAAGCTCACTCTATGCTCATGTCTACATGTTCAGGTATATTAATAAAATAACAGCCATTAAATCAGCAAATAAATTACAAAATGAAATAAAATATCCAAAGCCACAGTGAAATTAATTAATAAACACAATGAAAGTAGAAGGTTCAGCTGCCAATAAAAAGTAGGCTAACAGCATGCTCATAGCCAAGGGCTGGCTGTGGGAGAGAGGAATGCAACGGCTATGGTTAGTTTGTCTCTCTCCAGGCAAAAGGGGAGAAACTGCCACAAGTAGCAATCTCAGATGTCCAGCAGGAGGAGTGGTAACTGCATCAAGCAACATCAGGGATCATTGGCTGACATTATAAGCCACTGCACCATTGCCCCGTGGGGAGTAAGATTTTCAAAATGAAGGCAAAGCATGCTCAGACAGGTAAGGTACAAATCTGTGTTAGCAGAGTTTTTAAGCAGAGTATGTTGCTTGACATACTGGTTGCAAGTTAAAAAGCTTGCAATTGCATTCATGGTTTATTCCGTAAGAACACAACGGGTGAATATGCAGAGGTTTGAGATTAAGGAAAATTTATTTTAGATTTTTTACAATCTGCATATGATACTGATGGCAAACTGAATTAAAGTAGAATAATCTAACTAAAAAAAAAAAAAAACAGTAGTATGTTGTTTTAGGAGGAAAACAAACTAATATTGCATATGTTTCTCATGTCTAACCATAAAATATGTCAGTGCTTAAATAAGAAGACAGACAGCAGACTTCCCCTGAAGAACGTTGCTGTTTATGCATTAATAATTTGGATTACTGTATCCAATTTGTCATGAGATGAGTGAAGTAAGTAGATTTTGATCTGCTGACTAAAAGCTGTATGGTTACATAATCGGTTACATAATCCTCCGCTGGGATATATAAAATCTGTGAAGGGCTGCATCTAATCTGGCAATATTGGTGGAAAATATGTAATTGCATGTCCTCACAAAGTGTTCAAGTAATGTTTTTCCCACCCCTTTTTCTGTTATTCAGTGTTAATGTTTCTGCAGTTCATAAAAGGTGGACTGAGCATTCCTCTGTCTTACACTGTGGTTTGAGCATTTCAGCCTCTTATATTTAAAGGGTAAAAAACAATTCAGCAGTACACTAAGATGAAGCACTGCCATTAATATGAACTCCTATTTATAGACACAGAGAGCTGAAGTCTTTGTGCTACATTTGTATGGCAAAATGGACTCAATAATGAAGTGAACGCAGCGTAGTTTAAGATTGTCCTAATGATATGTTTTATGATTATGGATAATAATTTACTTCAAGAAATTGTTTATTTTGTTGACTCACCAGTAAGGTTATAAGTGTCACTTTTGACCTATATGAGTAGGTTGGGGGTATTGATTATTAATGGTGTGATTCTTATTTTTTGAGGGAGGTCGCTATCACAAATGCCTGTTCTGAAAAGGACATTGCTGCAAGGGAGACCACAGGTTGCAGTAAAAAATAAGTTAGGGACTATAACAAACTTGAGTCCAAGATTAGTTCTTGTTAGCAGATGAAATAATATAAACCCAAGGGGCAGATACGAGCTTTTTATACCAGGCACTCTCCTAGTAGGTAATTGCAAACAATGTAAAAAATGAACAACTCTGACACTAGTAAGTTCTGCTTGGCTGGGAGGTAGAGGTGGTAGCTACCAAGGGACATGCCTCTCCCTGTGCAGTCATACAATTGCTGTACTCCAGTAAGTGTCCAGATAGCTATACAATGCACAGCATATACACCTTGTTCCTAGAGAATACAAGTGCATTAAGTATAGAAAGATGCCTCCCATTGTTGCTGTTGTCCACTTTACTCATTTGATCCTTAATACCTCAGTAGATAATGTAACCACTTACCATTAAACATCATTTACTGGAATAGACAGTGTAAATGGAAGTACAGTAGACCATTGTAACTGCAGGAAGTAAACACTGTCAGTGTTACAATCAGTTAAGGAATTGCTATTGAAAAAAACTACTTAAGCAAACCAATAGCCAGCTCAAATGGCATACAGGGATAAAGCGTTAAATACATCTCAGATATCCTGAGTACAGTTAGTGGCTGTGTTGTTTTTGGAATTGACTTGATGAAAGTGCTCATGCCCATCTTAGAGGGAAGAGATGGAGTAGGACCAGACAGTGACAT
Organism: Protopterus annectens; assembly: GCF_019279795.1. Lineage (NCBI taxonomy): Eukaryota > Metazoa > Chordata > Ceratodontiformes > Protopteridae > Protopterus > Protopterus annectens. The sequence goes on along the minus strand of NC_056746.1, from coordinate 1,056,740,577 downwards.
AATGCTTTGGAGTAGGGACAATGACATAAAGTATGGAACTGGTGTGGGCATTCATGCACAAATCCACTTATTTGATGGCCCTAATTGCAGGTGCATGGGAGTGAGCACTCACTTGTGAGAGGGCATAGTGCCTCTCTTGTGGTCATGTAGGTTGCTCATTTACTGCACATGGAAGAGGTAAGGGTCTTTGCTATAGGTCCTCATTGCTGGGATGATAGTGAAAGCACAAAGAACCCTTATGTATGCCTGAATAATGGCCCCTCTAGACAGCCCTCTCCCCTGTACTTGCTATATCTACTATGGAGAAACAAATGGGCTCAAGTCCATTTGAAGAGGTTTAATGGCTGACATTCACAGGGGCAAATAACACAAAGGAAAGAACTCAGAAACCAATTTAGAACTGTAGAGTTTTCCCTTTTAAAAAGCATGCAGCAATCTCATAGCTAATTACTTTAAGCAGTGTGTATGAGGATGGGGAGGCTCTAAAGGCCATAGCCATAAAAAAATATATATATATATTTTTTTTTCAGTGCATGCCATTTCATTTAATTTGTGCTCAGTGAAACAACACTTGTCAAATGTATTTGAAAGATCTGAACTGTAAGAAGTGTAAACCATAGTGGTGATGTCTCACTCCACCATCGGTATGCTCATCTCACTGGAATGGCTTAATACTGTCAATGCCTGTAATGTATATACTGCAGGGGAAACCACCCTTATAAGATTTATGTGCCACTGTCTAATACCACAAGACCACCCCCTCCTATATTACTGGCTCTCAACTAAGGAAGGATCTAGTCACTAGAAACACATTGCTCAAAAAAATGCTTTACATCAGCTTCACAAAATGTATAACCCCCCCCCTCCACACTTCAAAACAAAAATGTAAAACCTCCTATCCTGACATTCTAGTTACTGAAATACTACCCACACTTTCAACTTGCTTAGAAACTAAGGTAAATCTAGGTCAATGGTTAGACCGCTCCATTTTTTGCACTACCAGGTAGATGTGACCCAGGAAATAAAATCAGCTCACATTTGTATAATGCCCGCATCATCATCATCTTTCTTTTGTTTGAGGTCAGGGCAGTCTTGGAAAGGGAATCTTATCTGTAAGAATGAATATGTCCCTCCTCTGACTCAGCTCTGCATTTGTCATGTGCATATTGTTTGTTTGTCTTTTCAGCTTTTTCCTGGTTAGGGGTCGCCACAGCAGAACTCTGGTCTGCTAATGATCGGCAGTAGATTTTTATGGTGCCAAGTTGCCAGCCCAATGCCCAACCTTCAGCACAGGCACACCCATTCACACATGTCTTTCAGAGGCCATTCGACTGCAGGGACATGCAATCTCCACACAGAAGGCACTCCAGCCAAGAATCGAACAGGAGAACCTCCTGCTGTGAGGCAACAACGCCACCACTGTACCACCACAGCTTCTACATTTGTCAACCTTCAAATACTTCAGATACTCACTAAAAATATTGTGTGGTTTATACTGTACAGCCCACCCCCCTTAAGAGCACCTCTGAACCTTCTTGCTTAGAATGGACTGTCTAGCCACTGGCTGAAAGGTTGGTACTACTGACTTGCTCTTTCATTTTCCAAGCTGTTCAGCTTGAACCAGTATTACACGTGTGTCCGTATTCATTTTCACAACCCTTTCTCACTTTCCATTTCTTCTCACAGCCCTTATACTTCTAGAAAAGTATTTCCAATAACAGACTTAAGCTATGGAACAACATTCTCTGTAGTATGGATCCATCATTTTCTGCTTTTATTATCTCTGTAAAGCGGATCACATGAATGCAAAAAAACATTGTAGTTGCCAGCTTGGACTAACCTGATAAACATTCCTCATTTCCATTTGCTGTATTCATATAAGCTAATCTAGTAAACATACTGACCCCAAGTGAATCAGTCACACACAGTAATGCTGCATAACATGTGGAGTCCACATCATATTAATTTTTTAGAGACTGTTATAGTGCTTCCTTAGACAAATAGAGTTTTCTGACAGTTGTGATAGACTCACCTGGGTCACGGGTGTCTAAAATTTCTGGGCTTTGTTCCTCCATCTTGATACTTAGGGCTGCCTATACTAACAACCAGCTGGTTAGTTGACTATGGTGCCAATTGCTTGATTAAATTTTCTAATGTATTGAAGTTTCCTTTTACTACTATATTTATTCTTTATTCTGACAATACTTCTGTGTCAATTTTCTATTCTTGCATTTCATTCCTAATTTTTTGTTTCATTAGAGTCCTGTCTTAAAGGTTGTAGATATCAGCAGTTCAGAACAACCAGTTAATCAACAACAAAAAAAAAAATAAAGTAAAAAACAAATAAATATTTATTAACAGCTTCCTGTATGTGTCCAAGTTTCACTCCATGGTAACAATGACAGAATAAAGAGAAAACAAACTACAATCTGCTCAGCCCCAACCATAACCACTCTTCAGAAACTTACCCAAGAATCCTTCTGCTCCGTAGAAAAATGGATTACTGACATCCACATTATTCTAAACCCCAAGAAGACCAAATTACTTCTATTCACCCCCAACAAATCCAAAACCACACCTCTTTCTTTCACCATCACCTCCAACAACGGCACATTAATCTCTCCCTCCACCCATACTAAGCTACTCGGTGTTGAAATAGATCAGGATCTTAACTTCAATGTCCACATCTCTCAAACCATTAAAAAGGTTCATAAAAAATTAGGAACTTTATACAAACACAAACAGTTCCTATCAGACCAAGCACAAATCACCCTAGCCCAAACCCACCTCTTGTCTACCCTACTATATGCATCACCAATCCTAATTCACATCAGGAAAACAGACCTAGACAAACTAGAATCATGCTACAAGATTGCAAAATTTGCCAATAACTCCACTTTTAGAAGTCATCACTGTCTTGCCTTAAAACACCTACAATGGTTAGAACTCCCTCAGCTAATTTGGTATCACCAACTAGTGCTCACCTTCAACATACTAAAGAATCCCCACAAAACGCCAGCCCTAAACCAATTACTAAACCAATACTCAGCAAACCGTCCTCTACGCTCATCAAACAAGACCCTGCTCTGTATATCCAAAGCCAACAACACTGCAGGGAAAGCCCGCTTCTCTCATACTATCGCTAAGGAATGGAATAAGCTCCCCCAAAATATATCCTCAGCAACATCTATCTCACTGTTCAAAAAACCACTCAAGCCACACCTCTTGCAGTCATGGCTCTGTCCTTGCATAAATGCCTTCCTAAAGCCACACCTCTTGCAGTCATGGCTCTGTCCTTGCATTACATAAATGCTTTCCCAATCTCCTCCATTTCTCCTATTCTCCTTTCTATCACTGCTCACTATGCCTAATACTCAGCACTTCAAAAACTCCTACAGCAGGACTACTTTTAGTTACTTTTTCCTACTATATTGCCTTCTGTGATGTCACTCTGATTGCATCAGACAATTGAGTGTATCTCTTGTTTTCTTTTCTTTTCCAAATAACCAACATCCAAGGTCCTCTTTGTGAAATGTAAACCTGCCTGGAAAGATCTATTGCATGAAATATTTCTTGATTGTATATATAACACTGTATGAAATTATTTTTCTTTTCCTTCCCAAATAACCAACATCCAGGGTCCTCTTTGTGTAATGTAAACCTGCCTGGGAAGATCTATTGTATGAAATATTGTTTGATTGTATATATAACACTGTATAAAATTGTTGTTGTGGAGCTTTTCTCCCCGGGCCACCGCTGTAAATGGACCTAGTTCCAGTCGGACTTTCCCGGTAAACAAATGTAAAATAAAATAAAATAAAAATAGAATTACTGATGGTACAAAAACAGAAATCTCACAGGCAATGATTTTCTGTGGAAAACAGTGACTGACAAGCTGCAATTTATATTGACAAGGTGAAACCTTGCCTGGTTAGCAATTAATGAAAAAATAGGGAAAAGAAAGCAGAACTACATGGTTTAAGTGCATTTTCTCATTATAATTCTAATTTATTTTTTATTTATTTACATTTGTTTTTTGGAAAGTCCAACATAATAGCCCTTTTCAGAAAAGGCATGGTGAAAAATGCTCCATTAGATAAAAGAACAACACATGTAAAATAACACAGCAGTGAGCAGCAGCTATTCTGCGAGAATCATTAGAATATAAAACATGCAGATGAGAGTAAGACATGCAGCAGTAACATCCACAGAAGGTACTGGTTACATATAAGGGAAATTGTCAAGTATCGTAACCACACATCTGAGAGGAATACATGCAGCAATAAAAAATCGAAAATTATTTCTAATAACAGATGGTTAGGGCTGCTGATTCTTTAGTACAGGACTTTATAAGTAGCAAAATAAAAGGGCTTACAGAGAAATCTGGTAGGGTTCATCCTACTTGTGTAATTTTGCCTGATATACCTGTAATACATCACCACTGTCCACTGCCTCTTTAGCGTCTGTATCTCAAGCAATAAAGCATGAAAACACAAGATAAGGCATGCTTCCAGGTCCTTCTTCCTCTTCAGACTTCCTTACTGCTTTCTCACAAAACCTATTCCTAGGTCATCTGAATACCTTTCAGTCCCTTTCCTTTTCCACTGTCACTACTATCCCCCTCACCACTATTTTTTTTTTAAAGTTTTATGCTTCCCAGATATGTTTGTACTGAATATAAGCTATCACTTCTAGAGCATTTTGCTAGTCTTGCTAAGTCTGTTTTTGCCCTTTAAAAATTTAGCAGCTCTGCTGGATATCCTTGCATCATAAGGAAAAAGACAAACCAGTACAACCACATATAATGACACTTAAAGGTTGCCCAAGCTGGACTACTTATCCGCCAGATTGGGGTCCATGTGTACCACCTGTAGTAAAGGTTCAGAAAGATTTGCACTGCTGGAGTTCCAAGGGCTGCTGTCCTCCCAAGGAAGGAGGGTCTAAGGAGCAGAGAAAATGCTAGCAGCTCCTGTGGAGGTACTGCAGGTAGGCTGTTATATGCCTGATAGGGAGGAGCACAGTAACTGAAGATCACTGGACTTCCTTGTGTTATGGACATTCTGAACACAAGTTGATGTCTTCCAGCCAGTCTGCTCTCATGTCAATACATGGCTATATTTGATAACGTTGCAAGTCCACATTTCCATGAGTGGTAAGGCCTCACTCTAGAAACTGGGAGGTAACACCAGGATTTGTCCAATACTGTACAACTCTGCATATGAGCAGTATGGATAGCATATGCAATGGTTATACTGGGAGGTACTAAAGTGACATAAGGCCATGACCAGGTCACACTTACAGTGAGTAAAGTAAACTGAACAGGTTGTTTGGCTGGGGCATAAATTGTAGTTAGAAGGAAAAACAGACTGGTCCATTAAAGGTTCCTGTGGTAATCCACTGGTTCTCTTCCATTCATCCAAGTGGACTCCATTTACTATAATTTTCTATATCATATGATCTAACTAATGCTTTCTCATTCTACTACCATAAGACCCATTCCAAGTTCAACATGGTTACTAACCCTCTTAAGTTTTTATGTATATAGTATGACATGTATTATTAGGCTACACCTATACCCCTTTCCAGTATAATATCCTGCTTATCCACTCAAAGAATTCTAGAAAATTTCCTTTTTTACCACATACATAAAACTCAAAAAATGAAGAGCTAATCTAAATTACATTTATTAGGTCATCTGAATTATATTTACTAGCTCAGCTCTGGTTCCTCTTCTCAGCAGATTCTGTGACATACAATATTTCAAAATGTTTTTCCATTTTCCTTGTGTTTGTGTGTGTGTGTGTATGTGTGTGTGTGTGTGTGTGTGTGTGTGTGTGTGTGTGTGTGTGTGTGTGTGTGTGTGTGTGTGTGTATATATATATATATATATATATATATATATATATATATATATATATATATATATGTACACACACAGTAATACAATAATTAAGCAATTGATTCATCCAGTTTATAGACTGGTCACTGGTTCCATTTATAGAGGGACCACTGGGAACATGCTCCACTGCCTCCCTGGAAAAGTTTGCATCAGGGTACTGGAAAGGACACTTCATATTATACTTGAACCTCTAAGTCCAGAGAAGCAATGTGGATTTGTTCCTGACCATGGAATAGTGGATCACATTTTTTATTTTCAGGCTACTGCGGAAGACATGGTAGATTGCCATAATGTATACACATGCTTTATAGACCCAGCGAAGGCCTATGATCACATACTTATGACAGTACAAGCCACAAGGCCAAATCTGCATGCTGTTCAGTTCCTTGGCTTGCAAAGAAAAAACTGCGTCCACATCCCCTGTGTTAAGTTGAATATGTTCAAGATGGATGTAGGACTCCATCAAGGCTTTGTCTTGTCTCTATTCTTGCTCATGATTTCTAAGGACATGATATCAAGGCATACCTGAGGTTTGAACATCACTCATTTTGGTGATGTGAGGATGCATCTTTGTTGTTTGCAGATGATTCTGTCTTCTTGATCACAACTTACTGAGATCTCGTATATGTCTGGGGCAGGTCACTGTTGAATGTAAAATATTTGACATGAAATTCAGCAGCTCTAAATCGGAGGATATGTTTCTCTGATTTTAAACAGTCAGTTGCTTTCTACATGTGGAAGGGGAACAACTAACATTATGTGAATGCGTTTAATTTTTGTTGTGCTGGTCAGAAGTGGGAATGGAGTGGATCAGGGGACTGACCACTACTTGAATGGAACAGCAGTAGAACTCCGGCATTGATCAGGAGACTAACCACTGCTTGGATGGAACAGCAGCAGTACTCTGGCATTGATCAAAAGACTGACCACTGTTTGGATGGAACAGCAGCAGTACTCTGGTATTGATCAGGAGACTGACCCCTGCTTGGATGGAACAGAAGCAGTACTCTGGCATTGATCTAAAGACTGACCACTGCTTGGATGGAACAGCAGCAGTACTCTGGCATTGATTAGGAGACTGACCCCTGTTTAGATGGAACAGCAGTAGTTCTCTAGCTTTGATCAGGAGACTGACCTCTGCTTGGATGGAACAGCACCAGTACTCTGGCATTGATCAGGACAATGTCCACTGACTGGATGGAACAGCAGCAGTACTCTGGCATTGATCAGGAAACTGACCACTGCTTGGATGGAACAGCAGCAGTACTCTGGTATTGATCAGGAGACTGACCCCTGCTTTGATGGAACAGCAGTAGAACTCTGGCATTGATCTAAAGACTGACCACTGCTTGGATGGAACAGCAGCAGTACTCTGGCATTGATCAGGAGACTGACCCCTGTTTAGATGGAACAGCAGTAGTTCTCTAGCTTTGATCAGGAGACTGACCTCTGCTTGGATGGAACAGCATCAGTACTCTGGCATTGATCAGGACAATGTCCACTGATTGGATGGAACAGCTGCAGTACTCTGGCATTGATCAGGAAACTGACCTCTGTTTTGATGGAACAGCAGCAGTACTCTGGCATTGTTCAGGAAAATGACCACTGCTTGGATGGAGCAGCAGCAATACTCTGGTATTGATCAGGAGACTGACCCCTACTTGGATGGAACAGTAGCAGTACTCTGGCATTGATCAGGAAAATGACCACTGCTTGGATGGAACAGCAGCAGTACTCTGACATTGATCAGGAGACTGACCCCTGTTTAGATGGAACAGCAGTAGTTCTTTGGCTTTGATTAGGAGACTGACCACTGCTTGGATGTAACAACACCAGTACTCTGGCATTGATCAGGAGACTGACCACTGCTTGGATGTAACAGCACCAGTACTCTGGCATTGATCAGGAGACTGACCACTGCTTGGATGGAATGGCAGCAGTACTCTGGCATTGATCAGGAGACTGACCCCTGTTTAGATGGAACAGCAGTAGTTCTTTGGCTTTGATCAGGAGACTGACCCCTGCTTGGATGGAACAGCAGCAGTACTCTGGCATTGATCAGGAGACTGACCACTGCTTGGATGGAACAGCAGCAGTACTTTGGCATTGATCAGGAGACTGATCACTGCTTGGATGGAATGGCAGCAGTACTCTGGCATTGATCAGGAGACTGACCCTTGTTTAGATGGAACGGCAGCAGTACTCTGGCTTTGATCAGGAGACTGACCCCTGTTTAGATGGAACAGCAGTAGTTCTCTGGCTTTGATCAGGAGACTGACCCCTGCTTGGATGGAACAGCAGCAGTACACTGGCATTGATCAGGAGACTGACCACTGCTTGGATGGAACAGCAGCAGTACTCTGGCATTGATCAGGAGACTGACCACTGCTTGGATGGAACGGCAGCAGTACTCTGGCATTGATCAGGAGACTGACCCTTGCTTGGATGGAACGGCAGCAGTACTCTGGCATTGTACTTGATTGCAGTGGTAACGTGGGACCTAAGCCATAGGATGAAGCTCTCAGTTTACTAGTCAGTCTATGTACCACTTTCTCCACCTTCACTTACTATCTGAAAAGTTACATAGTGACTGACATGAAGATAGAGAACACAGAGAAGAAATGAAGCTCTGTCTCAGGGTAGTAGGGCTCACTATCTGTAAGAAATTATGGAGAACCTAATGCATAACCATTGCTCTTACACAATGAGAGGATTCAGTTGTGATAGTCTGAGCACCAAGTAATAATGAAAGACATTTCTAGGACGGTATCACCAATGACATTGTGTAGGCACATGTCTGCCTGCTTGACTGTCTTGACAAAAATGAAAGCAGCATAACAAAAATGTCAGTGCTTTAGTGTATGTACCTCCTTGCTTGATTGTATGTTCCATTAGAAAGGGGGGCTAAAGCCCCCTTTAACACCACCACTGCCATTTCAAAAACTTGACAGAAGTAGGACCCCACCTTTCTACATTAAAAGTTGCAGCAAGTGTTTTTTTAAATAACTGAGCATATAATCATATCCTATAATATGACTAACTTATTCACAGAGTTCTGCATATTAGCTCTATGCAAGCCAGAATTCTCAGAAGAAAGTTAAGGGTGCAGGTGTAGTTAAACTTTGCCAAGGTATCTAGGTCTGTAAGCTTTAACCAGGCTTCAGTGAAATTTACAATGTCTGTCTGGTATAGGGATAGATGACCTGCAGTAAATGCACCTTGTTGCAGATAGTTTAGGTCCAGTAAATTCAGCTAAGCACCATTAGTAGGATGAATAATAGGATTTTCTATCATATAGCTTGGGTATAATGTATGCCAACTGCAATGAAAGAACGAATAATTGATCTTCTTCTTTCAGCTTTTCCTGGTTATGGGTTGCCACAGCAGATCACCTGTCCACTCATGATTGGCAGTGAAGTTTTACAGTGTCAAGTTGCCAGTCTGGTGCCCAACCTTCCACAGAAGGCACAGACATGCACACCTAGGGCCAATTTAGAGTGTCCAATCCACCTACAGCATGTCTTTGGGAGGAAACCAGAGCACCTGGAGGAAACCCATATGACCACAGGGAGGACATGCAGACTCTGCACAGAAGACACCCCAGCCGAGGTTCAAACCAGAGAACCTCTTGCTGTGAGGCGGCAACGCTAACCGCTGCACCACCATGGCCACCCTTTGATAAATGCATACTTCCCTTTGCTTACTTTTCTATTTCTAATTTCTAAACTGTAAAACTTGAAGCAGTCATCCATGTTTGTTTCATAACTGGGAATGTGTGCTTTTGAATAAATAATTTGTTGTCATAGGTGATTTATTATTGAGAAAAAAATTGCAATCATCTGGAAGAGTAAAATTCTTACTGAAGTCAAAAACTTGTAACCTTGAATCTTACTGTCCTACTGGAAGTCATTTCTTGTTTCAGTTTTTTTTTTTTTGTGAATGGTCATGGTGGATAAAAAAGGCCAAATCTAAAGGTGGGAATTGTTAGAATTACTAAGACTAGTCTGTCTGGGATCATAGAAGCCACCCAAATTTGTATTAGTTGGCTGGGGTAGACAGAGCACTAGGGCTAGTCCATACAGGCTTCTGTGCCACATCACGAGAAGCCACCAACTTTTTATAAAGCCCAAGGAGGTCCTACTGAGCGTATGCAGGAACCAGGAGTTCTATACAACAGTGCTGCCTCCAGTACCTTTGCTACTAGATGTGGCAGCCAAGTGGTAACTGATGACTGTGTCTTGTATAAGGGACCAGAGTCCTTAGTGAGCCAAGAAGTATTAGAAATTGAAGGCGACCATCAAGCAACTCTAGAAATACAGTGATCTCACAGAGACAGGATCTCTCTGCTCATCCCCAGTTGACTAAAGTGACCTTCTGGGTTATATAGTTTTTCAGTACACTTCAGGGCTAGGCAGTAAGCTACTGTGAATAAAAGCTGAAAAATGAAGATATTTATATAAGGTACATATGTGCAGACATGTGCCAGTTTGAAACACAATTGCAGTGCTGTCTGTTACTTTATATATCTTTTAAGCCTATATGAAGAATCCTGTGGTTTCATTAAAAATGGGCAATAGTGGGGAGCTGTACACAACCTACTTAAATGGTCCAGGACAACCCAGATTGTAGCAGCCTTTATACACTACATCCTACAAAAATTATAAACTCTGTATATTCGCTAGATTACTGATCACTAAAGGGGTTTTAGTTTAACTGTCAAAGATGAAAGGAGAAGAAAGTATTAACATTTACAAAAGAACTTCCTAATTATTCTTCCTCATTGGATGATACAGTGAAGGTGGGTCTGCAGTGACTTTAGGAAATGAATTTACTATTTTGAACATTAATTATTTATTTTAAAACATAATAATGATTTGTTGATTTTCTGTTCATGCACTGAAGAAATCTGTTTCTGCATCTGTGTCAGCACTACTCATGCAAATGTTGTTTACTAGTGACAAATTGGGTTCTGCAGTGAAAGTAGTAAAATAAGTAAAAGAAAGCACAAATTATAATCACCTTTGTAGTTCACCAATGTAAATAACTTAATTTTCTTGACAGCTAGTGAGAAATCTGGGTCTGTGTACTACTCACGGAAGTTTGAAATTTAAGTTGGTTACTGATTATGCAATTCCTTAAGTGTCTCTGGAGATTCTGTAGTCATCCTTTTACTTAATTTTGATTTTAAGTTGCTTGTAACTGAAAATGTTGTTCATTTGAGTGGAACCAGAAATGGTATTACTTAGTTTACTAACGTATAGCGTCTTAGAGATTTGTTCTTATTCACCAGCTTCCAGAAGTAGCACTTCATGTCCTTGCTTTAGTTTTGTATTTTCTTGAAGATCAGTAATCTTCATTACAAAATCTGTGTCAAAGAAATCATTTTCAGCAGTGTTTTTTTTTAAAATGGTCTCAGAAATTTCATGAAAAATTAATCTTCAAATCCATCCATCCACAATCCGTTTTTTCTCATTTTTGCACATGGGGTTGGGGTGTCACTTCAACACTGACCATCATCTAGAGCTAATGTTCACACCTCCAGGTGGCAAATCCCTTTTATAGTTTGCAGAGCAAAGCAGAAAAACAACTGCTGCTTGGACTGTACCTTTTGCTAAATCTGTATTCAAGGACACATAGAGATCCAGTGCTATTTACTATAATTTGGTAAAGTATTTTCCACCACGATGGGCTAAAATTGACTAAAACAGTTTTAGTTTATTAATAATTTCATGCTTGAAGTTGAGTTTATTAATAAATGCATGTATATACACTGGAGCAGTATATTTCTGTTATGAAATGAGAACCTGTTGATTTATGCTTATTATACAATGACTGGCTATTAGCATTCAAAAAGTAGCATGCTGATTGGTCAGCCCAACCAGCGTGCATGTTGTAAATCCGAGCATATACCAATGGAAAAAGGTTGGGTATATACTGTAACTTTTACATTTTTTTAAACAAAAATAAATAAATAAAATTAGAAATCCAGAGTTCAGACATACGAGAAAGACAGGATGGAGATAATACTAGGAAAATTAGGGACATTATTCAAAACTAAAGACACGTACCTGATTTTCCTTGTATTTTCTCCATTCTGTTTCTCTCCTGCCCCTAAACTGTCTGAATTTTTTTTTTATTTATATAAAAAAAAGGAGTAACAGAGACCTTCTTTCCAAAGCACTGATGTATTGGGTAAGCATGGGAACGCATGTCCCATATGCACACGCAGTACATCAAAAAAAGCAACAGGATGTGCAACAGAAGCAGGAGAACACCACGGCGCCATTATACAAAGACATTATTTAAGAAAAATAAGTCATTTTTTTCTTACATAATGCCATTGTATACTAGCAATAACTGACTCCATGGTGTTGTATGTGCCCTCGTGATTAAACCACACCAACCATGGGTAAATCTTAATATATCACACCAACATCGTCAGTTATTGCTATAATATCAGAAAAAAACATATCCAGCAGTCAAGCAGTATTTGACAGCTCTTCACAATGCTGATATTTTTCTGTCAGAAATTTTCCAGCTTTTGGCAACCACACACAGATAGGCATGCACATAAAACAGCTATGCTGAATCGTCTCACCTCCTTATGTAGAATAGCATCTTCATATTCCCCATCCAGGCCCACAAGGAAAGCAGAGAACTGCCAATGATTTAATGTTCTTGTCTGAATCAGGTTAAAAATTTGGATGACAGCATTACTTAATGAATGCAGTTTGAGGTGTTTAAGACATAATGGTTTGTGATAAATTATGCAGTGAAATGATATACTTTTTGAAAATCTGGATCATTTTTCGGTAGTCTGTTTACACCATGGACACATACAGTCATAGCAGGAGCACCAACTGTTTTTACACCACATAATTTTGATAAGACTAACTTGTTTTCTATCAAGAAATTTTAAGTATGGTAAAGCAGTCTATACCCCAGGTTTTGCTTAACAAGACAAGCAGTGTCATGGTTGCCTCTCTTTTGGCAATATTTTTGCTGAAACACACAAACAGAGCCATTTGCGTGATGTCACACATAGCTACAGACTCATCCAAAGCCAGAGAAAACCAATAACATTCATATAAGTCTGACAGCAGTTGCTGAAAGAGATCCTCATTAAGGTTTTTGCAGCATCTGGCAACATTGCTTGAAGCCAACTAAACCACTTCAACTACAGACTTTATTTCTGAAGAGCAGTGTTTACAGTAAGAACCCTTCAGAAAAAGAACACTAACAGCAGTCTGCAATCATTAACAACCGCTCAATCGAAGAGAAAGATTTTGTTTCAAAAGGCAAATCTGATTAATTAGGAATAAGGCTTTTGCTGATCCAACTGAGCTTTTTGATGGGGCTTTCAAAATATTCGGAATATCTTTAATTGCAATCTCAGTTCTTTTAACTTTTTAAAACTTTTTTACAAAAGTTTGTAGAGTTCATTTATGTCATTTATGTATTATTTGTATGAAGTACACTGTCTCAGGCTTAATTTTTACTTAGTGGAAGGCTATTTTGGGTGTATTATAACATTGCATTTAAACCTTTAGTAGTTTTGTTGTAATGTATTTGTTTGCATATCTGTTGTGTGGTAGTCACATGACTGGTTTATCTTATTTCTGTGTAGTTTCTAAAGTGAAAAAGAATTAATTTCACTCTTCTTATTTGTAATTTAAATGAACCCCCCCCCCCCATCTATCATTTTTATATTGTCTGCTTTACTTCCCTCAGGTATTTAATATCTTTGTCAAGTTACCTGAATCTGGCCTCACACTGTAAACCATCATAATCTGTACAATGGATTCTACCTAAACACGTCACACAGGCAGCTTAGTAAAGGAAAAGCAAGCAAAAAGAGAAAACCTTAAGGTGCATTTTCCACTTATCTTGACATTTGTGCTTAGTGTCTTGTACTTCTACTTTTTCTTTTTTATAACTATGTTAAGGTAGTTGGTATCTGTATGGCTAGTCTTTGTGTGACTCTTCGTTTCAAAATACTTCTCGAACAATGGGTTCATTCCCTTTAGTATTAGACTACCCCATTAAAGTGGTGGAACAACATATACCACTTTAACCTTTAGAATTATTAGCATTGCCTCTTTTCTCCAAGCTCTCATTTCTGAACAACTCTTGCATTTGTACCTACCCCCTTTTTGAGGTCACTGCTAGACACAGGCCTTGACTAACTCCCAAGCCAGTGGGGGTTGTGTTCTGCTTTGCTCCCCTCCCACCTCAAATCACCAGCCACTCCCCAGACCACCCACTATGTTTCGACTGATATCCACCCACTATCACACTTTCAAGACACACCTCTTAAAAAAACATAAACATAAAACCACATAACCTTCTTATCTAGCTGTCATCATAGTCAGTACTATAATATTACTGGAAGTCTTAACTCCCACTTACAACTTCCTGTATATACACGACACACATCCAATCAATAGTGTTTGTCTTTCCATAACTTAACCCTGTTCTACCTCCATCTTCTTTCCTATTCACCTCCCTCACCCTCTACTACCAATAACAAATATCTTTATAAAATACTTACACAACCTATTATCATATCATTATGTATTACCCCTACTTCCACAACTTCCCCACAAGCAAACCACCACCACCCCCGAAAGTAACCAGACCAAACTTATTTCTCAGCTCACCACAGTCAGAATCACTCTTCTATATGATTACCAAAACTCAGGAACATTTTTGTCTCTGTCTAAAAACACCAAATACCTCATTCAGACTGTCCTTCCTAATCTTTATACTCCCATCCTACACTGGCATGTGCCCTCTTCAATGCACATAGCATTAGAAACAAGTTAAACCACATAAGTGCTTTTATTTCCTAACGCAACCCACACATTCTAGCAGTTCCAGAATCCTGGGTCAAAAATGACTTCCTCAACTTCCAGCACTTTCTGACATCCTACAAGTATGTCAATGATGCCAAACCAGGCAAACGATCAGGTGGAGTCTCCCTAATTTTGTACAGAATAACCTAAACCCAAAAGTCATTGTCCAATGAAACTCCTCTTCAGACTCTGGTGCTAACTGGATTCTTCTAAAATATCTAACTTGCAAAAAAAAAAGACCACTACTGATTGCTACAACCTATCTACGTCCCCCTGACTCCCTAGATAAATTCAAATCACTCATCTCTAACATCCTTAATAACTTTCCCAAAAATAATAACATAATCATCCTAGGTGACTTCAATCTTAATTATCTTGGCTCTCTTTCATCTGACATGGGTACTTTCCTATCAAACCTAAGTCTCCTTCAACTCATAAAAGAGTCAACAAGAGCTGACCTCAGGTTCGCCAAACATTCCATGGTGGATCTGATTATTACAAACATACCAGACTCCATCACTAACATAAACATTCTGCTATCATCACTAAGCGACCACTTCCCAATCACCTTTTCATTTGTCAACCATTCTATAAAACTGCCAGCAATATTAAAAGCCTTCAGAAACCAGAGTAGCACAAGTGTAGACAAACTAAGAATCCTTCTCACAGCCCACATCTGGAGCCATGTACTTTTTACATGACCCTAATACAGCAACTGTAAGCCTAACCAATGTTCTACTCCAGCTGAAAATGAATGGCTATCCACTTAATTCAAATATCTTTTAACTCTAAGGGATGAAGCATGGCAAAAAATGGAAACAGATCCCCACAAATGACAACTGCAACTCCTTTATAGTTTTGTGTAACCTAGCCAAGAAGGCCATCAGAAGGCACAAAGGAAATCTCCAAACAAAGAAATACATTACCCTCTTACATTCCCCCAAACACTTTTGAAAAGAAGTTAACCTACTTAAAAGAAGAAAACCACCTCATGAGACCATGTCTAAAAACACCATTCAATGTGGTACAGCAAAGCGTTCTCTGGAGGACTTCCTTAAAGAATTTAGCAAAGTCCTGTCAATAAATTCCACGCCTTCTGTGGATCATGCATTGCTCACCCCACCACCTTTCAGCCCCCTCTTCCACTTCAAATGCGTACGTCCCAAAGACGTCTCTATTCTACTTAAAATATTTTCACTGACACCCCTCTCAGGTCTGATGACACAGAGAGCATCAATGTCTTTCTCTCACCCACATATATAATCAATGTCTCACACAAAACATCATGCCACAGATTTGGAAAACTGCTCTAATTAAACCTCTCCGAAAGCCAATCAACCCAAACAATACCTCTCACTTCTGTTCAACATCTGCCATTCTAATTCTGTGCAAACTTCTTGAAAAGACAGTCTAAACCCAACTTTCCCTCTATATCTAGCAGTACCACCTGCACTACTCCAAACAACATGGATTCTGGCTTGGATGACGTACTATGACAGCACTTTGGTCCCTAACTGTTGACATCCTGCTAAACTCTGATAGTGGCCTCCTTCCAGGTGCCCTATTTATAGACCTTCTTCACTGACAGATATTTCAGAGTTAATATAGCATCCTTCCAATCAAAATCTGTACCTTTTTCCAAAGATGTACCACAAGGATCCATTCTTGCCCCCCCTCTTCTTCTCCATATTCATTAACAAACTTCCATGTGACCTCCCCCATCTCCTGCTTATTTTCTATGTTGTTGACATGGTAATTTACAGATCAGGTCACTCTCACACCAACATTCAATGCCATCTCCAGTCAGACTTACATGAGCTCCACCAATGGCTATTAAACTGCTTATCAACCCCACCAAGACCAAAACCATGCTTTTTGGAACTCCACAGATAAATTCACCAAGCACCTTCCATAGAGACAACCTCCACCTTCAAATATGTAGGACTGTGGTTTGATCAGCCACTAAACTTCCATTTCTGTATCGACAAAGTGAGAGACAAAATAAACTCCCTCCTCTTTTGGACCAAAAAGATCTGCCATTTTCTATCCCAACCAATCAGAGCAGCCACTGGCACGGGAGCTCTCCTTTCTCAACTTGAATATGGGCTTCTGAGTTTTACTTATGCCTCCAGAAAAACACTGCCGCACTCCAGATAAGTCTATATTATCTTGCCGAAAGACGTGTTTAGCGAACAAGTCATCATCGGCAAATAATCAGCAAATGAGCAGCTTATTCAAGACCATCCCATGGCATGCATAACACATCTTACTGGTGGAAATCCTGACATGACCTGAACACTTGTTTATCAGCCAGCATTATGCATGCCAAGCATATGCAAAGTCAGTACACTTGCATATTTCGAGATCTGAAGAGCAGCATGCCATGACACTGTGTATTGCAACACTCATACGAGTCTATCTTGCAAAATAACACTGGGAAAATGAAAACATAACAGTAGTAGTGAGACCTACACTGCTTAATACTGATGTATGCCTCAGTAAATCGTCCAGCTGACTGACAAAATATCATTATTTCCATGTTTCTTGTATTGCATGTGTGCCCTGCACATTTATATTGTTGTGTGAATGTCAAATGTATTCCATGTGTATGTGCATGTAATAAGTCATATGAATAGCCACCAATTAAAGTATTGTTATAAGGAAGATACAGTGAGATGACAATCTAGTGGGAAATAAACACAACATATGTAAAACAGCTGTGCCAGGCAACATGGTCACTGGCTGATCCCACATCAATTTTTAGAATATAATACAACACAACACAGCACATTAGTAATAATGTGCAATCCCAAACACATTAGCAGCCTGTGACATGTGAAAATCTAGTATATGTTGTACAAACAGTACTGTCGCCTACAAATGTATGAATACCATACATACATATATTAGCAATCACTATGCTGCAAAATGCAAACCATGTGATACTGCTGGCTGATTATGTAACAGACAGAAATGCTGAAAAGAAATGCCTATGTACACAAATATCTCTAAACACAGGATACAAGTGTATTTTAACAAAACCATCCAAGGAGGTGTAGGAAGATGCAATACCTACGTTAAACTGGCAAATACCAGACTGTCCACCAACAGTATAAACACTGATTCAGAAGTCACCTAGTCAGGCTATAAACAAAATATCAGTCACTGAAAACAACATCCACACATATCAACATATACAGTACAAGCAAAGAACAACTAACTTGAACATAAAACATCCACACTGAAAGTACTGTGACCATTACATACAAATGACTGTCATTAAGGTTGTGGTCTACACTTCAAAACTTATCTTTAGCAAACATGTCTTGCTGCTAAATGATATGTAAATATAGTTTTAGGTTATTCATACTTGTAAACATAGGTATTGTCTGACTATTGCACTTACTGTAATGATGCATGATGGGTATTCCTGCATTATAAGTAACATACATTGTAATATCAAAAATACAAACCTGTACTGTAGCAATGATCATATCTATTTTATTTTTAAAAACAGACAAAGTACTGAACTCTGTGCATCAGCTCAATGCACAGGGCACGATTATGCCTATGGCTCTCATCACCTGCAAAAAGTAAGTATCATGTATGAATGATGCAGGTATAAAATAACAGTGATATACATTACTCAGATCAGGGTCTCTAAATTTTACCTTAAAGATCATCATAGAATCACCATACACATTTTGGAGAGATGTTCATAGTTTAGTATTAGGCTAACTGCCCTTGCGAGCCATTGTAAGCCTAGACAATTATCCCTTGTGAGGCTCAAACCCCACACCTTGTGTTTGTAAGGCAAACACCTTAACCATTAGCCACCCTCCCAAAACACACACACACACACACACACACACACACGCACATGCACACGTGCACACACGCACACCCTGGAGGTATGAATGTGCAAGGATACTAATAGGGACCATGGCTTATGCTTTGCAAAAAGTACCAATTGTAATGTCAGCACAGTAGTCACAACAGAAAACCACAACTATAAACTTTCATTCCTCAAAGAGTGGAATGCAGTGGTGGATCCAGAACAGCTATGGATGTCGGAGTTTCTGGTGTTTAAAAACAGATGCCTCACATCTTGGTATACTCATCCCTCATTTTCTTTTCATGTTCTGTATATTTAGAAATATACATATGATGCTATGAGCACTGAATTGAAGAAAGTGAATAAATTTCATGCAGACATTAAAGGCATAAGCAGAATTTATAACACTGGGTATTCACTTTAGACAAAAGTAATTTCTTAATTCGCTTACCATCTAACCCACCCCCCCCAGTCTGCCCAACCCATCTGGATGACATCATCCTGTATATTTCCACATCTTGTCTTAGTCTTCATCTTTTTCTTCAGTTCTTTCAGCACACTAACTGGCCAATACTTTACTGAAATAATTTGATTAAGCCAGGGGTCTGGGTAGCTGGTAGGCTCCCAGAAGCTATGGGTTCTAGATTCTCTAAGGTACATTTTAGAGATGTTTTTTAATCTTTTGATCCAATGAAGGCCTGAATAAAAATCTAGACCAAGGAAAGAAATAAGTTGTGTAGAATGTTTAAAATTAGAATAATATTTTCCAATAAAATATAAAGACAAATGTTTATTATACACAACACAAGTGATATCTAGAAAGAGTGTTTGCCTTCCTAACCTCCCCAAAATAGTCACCTTCTGTGAACTATTTTGGTGTTAGATCTGGATGATAGTGAAAGAGGAAGTCGCTACACTCATACATTTTACACTGTTGCTGTTATTCATATAAACAGCCTGCCTACTAATCCCTACCACCAACGGTTCACCATCTGTATAACCTATGTTTCTTCTACTTGGCACACTGCCTCTAGATAAGCTATTGTAACTTTCTGTGCAAGCCTCTGAGTTCTACCAGTTAGAAAAATCAAGGAGAAAAATGGCCACACTGTCTCTAGCCACCCCATAACTTGTAACACACCCTTCTAAGTACAAACCTGGGCATGGCTAGTTTTAGACAGAGATGTAGTGACGAGTTTGAGTCTCCCCTTCTAAGTCTGTGCCAGAATCAGCTTACACATCTGGGGATGTGGGTGTTGCCAAGCCCAAAGCAACTCAGAGTCTAGATGCCCTGTGATGTATTTTTGTTTTATTTTCGAAAGATAATTCACTCATTCACTCTCTTATGAGTCCAGTCTGACTCCTAAAGTGGCCCTACAGACAACCACCACCATCCGTATGTTGTTATGTCTTTCTTTCATATTATACATCCATACACTCACATCTGTGGGCAGTTTATAGTCTCCAGTCCATGTTATTGCATGTTTTTGAAGTGTTGTAGAAAACACAGCATCCAGAGAAAATCCACACAAGAACATTGAAAACACGCCGACTCTACACAGAAGACATCCCATGGAAGAACCAAGCCTGAGAACCTCCTGCTGTGATGTGGCAACATTACCCATTGTACCAATGTGCCATTCTGAAAGATGATTAATGTTAGCTATTTGTACTGTCATCCAAAAGAGTTGTGTGTGTGCCCACAACACACACACACACACACACACACACACACACACACACACACACACACACACACACACACACACACACACACACACACACACAAAACAGTTACTCACACTACATGCTTATTTATAAGCAAATTGGAGGAACACCAGTTCAATTATGACATATCTTCAGGGAGCTGGTAGAAACCAGAGCCCCTTAGTAAAACCCACACAATGACATGAAGGACATGTAGACTGAGCTCAGAAGGAGCCACAGACAAAAACTTAGGGAATCAAGCAATGTGACATGGAAACAGTAATCATTTCACTCCTGTGACAATGCCAAAAAATAATGGTTGCATTAATATATTTTTGCTTCACAGAAACAGTATTCATAGCTTGTATTCCAGCATGCATAACCCAAATAGCAGAGTCAATCATTTCATCCTCAGACAGCCCCATATCTATTGCCTACCCACAGTATCTGATTTGACCCTGTTAGGATAAAAAAAATAGTGGCTACATTAATGTATTTTTGTTTCACATCAATCGTAGTCCCAGCTTGATTAACCCAAATACACATTAGTCCTGAAAAGCCAAAATTACAACAACAAAATCAAGGCCAATTTTTCATCAGCACACAGCCCCCACATACCAGAGGAAACGTTGTAGACAGCAATAAAAAGTTGAAGGATTTATCTTGGGGGCCATGGGTCAAGTGGAAGAAGTTGACCTTTCAATAGAACAAGGTGGTTTAAGATTACTTGATTTGAAGAAATATTTCTGAGCTACACATTTAAAGCTCATATACATAACACAAGCAGAAAACTACAATTCCAAGTGGAAAGGAATGGTGAATAAAGCTGGGAGAACTTCAAGGCATAAGGAAAGGGTAGGAATTTGGATGCAGATCCTGATGGAGAATAACAACAGATAGAATATTATATTCGTAAAGTAACACAAAGTATTCTAAGAACGAAACCAACATGAGAATGGAGAAAGAGTATTTTGTCTATAGGGATTACTGCAATTAGGAGTACAGAGAAAAGGCAAGAGGAGGCTGCAATTTACTGGGAAAAATGACAAATTAACCAAGGTATTGGGAGCAAATAACTGGAGAAGGTAAAGTAATACAATGGAAAGACGCCAGGAAGATGTTTGGACCGCAGACTAGATACTGCTTTCACTTTCAGGGATTGATATCAGAGTATAGGCAAAGAGAAAGGGATGGGGAATCCTATGTGAAAGACCTACTCTGGTAGAGTTTTTAGCTGACTTTACAACAAAAATAGCTGTTAAAAAAGGGATGATTAACATTGCATATGAAATATTTCATGATAACCACAGGAATCAATGAGAGGAGTTAGAAAAGACTGGGAAGAGAGATTGGATAAGCAAATTCACAAGGAAACAATGGGAGGACATATGTAAGGCCACCAAATATGCAACAAAGTCTATAAGATGTAGGATTTTTGTTTGGAATTGTTTGCATAGGCATTTTTATACCTCAAGCAGACTCTGAAGAATTTTTCCTCAGGCTGATGGCAAATATTGGAGGTGTGATGGTGAATAAAGAAGTTACTGAGACCATATGTTTTGGGAGTGTAATGAGTGGGCAGACTTTAAAAATTCCATACAGAGTACTCTG
The DNA here is from genome assembly GCF_019279795.1 of Protopterus annectens. Classification (NCBI taxonomy): domain Eukaryota; kingdom Metazoa; phylum Chordata; order Ceratodontiformes; family Protopteridae; genus Protopterus; species Protopterus annectens. Next base: position 1,056,718,670 of record NC_056746.1, on the reverse strand, counting down.
TCAGAAATATTGGGTGAGCAAATGGGTGTAACTACGGAATTTTGAAGTATTGACTATTATAACAGAGACAAAAGAACTGTAAGTGGGATGTTAAAAGGGTAGGAGCAAATTACATAAGAAAAAAATTAAATTGTGGGAAATTACAAACAGAATAATGTTATGCAGGAGTGAGGTTTAAGGAAAGGCAGGGATTTACCAATTTATATAATGTTGGATTGATAATAATCATACAAAAGAATACATGTGACGCATAATGTTTGCAGCTGGGAATATGTTAATATGATTTGTTTTCTTTTATATAAACATATGCCTACCTATGTCTTAAGTGATATTTCAATAAAGATGGTAAAAAAGAAAAAAAAAAACAGTCCCCATAAACATTTACTACCCAACTATATCTGGTTTAACCCTGCCAGGTTACGTAATGCATTTTTACTTCACTGTCGTACTAGTCTCAGCTTGTAATATGGTTTATTTCACTCAAATACATGTTATTCTTACAAATACCACAGCAAACAAAGCCAGTTATTTCATTCACAGACAGCCCCCATACCTGTTGCCTGACCAGCAGTATCTGATCTGACCTGCCAAGGATAAAAACACATAAATGTTATCACATTATGTATTTTTGTTTCACAGAAGCAAGAGTCACAGCTTGTATTCCATTTTACTTTGCTCAAATGTACATTAGTCTTGCAAAGTTACATAAGTAAACAACTAAACCAATCATTTTATCCAGATATAGCCCCTATATATCTAGAAGATACCCATACTATCTGTTTTGACCCTGCCAAGATAAAACAAACAAACAAAAACCTAAATAATGGTTGCTTTAATGTACTTTTGCTTCACAAAAGCAGCAGCAACAGCTGTAATTCCACATTGCTTCACCAAAATACACATTAAGCCTGCAAGGCCAGAACTGCACTTTTATCAACAGACAGTCCTCATACCCATTGCCCACTCACAGTATCTGGAATGCTTCTGTCAGGATAAAAAGTCTGTGATTACATTGGTGTATTTTTTATTTCACAGAAACAGTACGACTTGTATTTCCAGCCTGTCTCATCCTTGTACACATTAGTCCTCCAAAGCCAGAATTACAACAGCAAACATAAGGGTCAATAATTTCATCCATAGACATTCCCCATACTCAGTACCCTCCCACATAGCTGTCAACTGTCCCTGATTTTCTGAACCTCCCTGAGTTTGTCTGATATTTTCTCCTTTCTCATAACATTTCCAGTATTCTTTAAAAACATGGAGGATTACCAGCCAATCAATAATGGAAGACATTAGAGCTTTATACTTTTTACTTTTTTGTCATTGTTAGAAAAATCTGTGTTAATGCAAAAACCTGTTGTTCTATAAACTCTCTTTTATACTTATTGTTTATAGGTGTACAGTATGTTTATGACCCCAGGCGCCTTTTTAACCCTAGCCATATTTCTCAAATATACCTACCAAATGTTGGTACCTTAAGGTTATTTAAAGGAGTATCCTAAGGTTTGGGTGGGCAGACATTTACATGCCTCTATCTATTTGAGGAATAGGTGCCAAATAAATGGAAAGACACACAGCCTAAACAAATAGAAACATTATAACCTAAAATAAGAATACACATATCTGGAGTTGTGGGGGTAACTAACAAAGCTGAATTTTCACTGATTTGTATTTTAAGCAGGTTAAGCCTAGTACACATCAATGTCTTGTTAATGCAACCAAGGAGCACAAGAGTTACACCATCTGCAAATGGAGTGAAGCTATGAAACAAAGAACTTAAACTTGTTACTACAGCACAACCTTAAACTCTGTGGTATACTGACATACATAATATTAGCACAAGCAAAAAATGTTTGAGGAACACAGCACAGTACACAAGTAACTTACTAAATTAGAAGACCCAGTAAGGTTGTCAGTCATTTCAGTACTAGCTACCTCAACAGACCTGCTTCTAGTGTTCCCAGAATGCACTTAGAAAAAGACACGTCAGAGGAAGTTTTTTTCTGACAGCTCAAATTTCCATTCCAACTACATAATAGAAGGCAATTTGAACAAGTCGAAGATCAAATATGACATATTTAAGTATGCTAAAATGTGTGAGATACATTAAATAAGGTTTGAAGTATGTTACTCCAAAATATCTTAATATTTTTTGATTTCTGATATGTGGTGAGAGATAAATGTATAAACTGTTAACTATGTATAAAAACAAATACTTTAAAATGCTGTCTTATAAAACTACTTCATTAAGACAACCAAAAAAATATAATTTTAAAGAATGGTTGAAAAAAAGCTTAACTAAATACAAGAAAACAAGTAAGTAGTACATTGCTGTTGAAGTAGTACATTGCCTGTTGCCGTTGAATAATTCATTGCCTACTTTACATTAAACAAATTGGTAAGCTAGCAATATTGCAGTGGGGATTGACTGACAAACCAACAAGAAGTTAATAGTTACTAGACATCTCATACAAAGGAGGACATACTCAGGAGTGCAGAACCCATATTAATAATCAACAATCAAAAGGGCACTCCAATATCAGCACTCCATATACATGGTGTAGGAGTAAAATCCACAGCCTTCTGCACCAAGGGCAATTATGCTGCTAGCAGTGTTTTCAAATTCTACAGCATAAACATTGACTGCCATTTACTAAACAAAACCATTAACTTCACATTGAAAACAGACAGCATGAGCAACTGTTAACTTCTCTTCCCTTGAAACTCACAATCTATGAAAATGCACTGAAACTCATAATTCCCTGAAAAGGTATTGAAACTCAAACTCACAATTTCTTCAGCAGTCTGGTAGTTGCTGTAGAGGATTCAGGCTCTTGTCTCCTGTAACCTTCTCTCTACTTACACACACACACACACACACACACACACACACACACACACACACACACACACACACACACACACACACACACACACACACACACTTTCTCTCTGCTCACACACACACACACACACACACACACACACACACACACACACACACACACACACACACACACACACACACACACACACTTTCTCTCTGCTCTCACACACACGCACACATGCCTACCCCCTCTCTCTGCTGTATTGCTCACTCACAGACACCCACATACACACACACACACACACACACACACACACACACACACACACACACACACACACACACACACACACACTTTCTCTCTGCTCACACAAACACACACACGAGCACACACACACACACACACACACACACACACACACACACACACACACACGCACACACACACTTTCTCTCTGCTCTCATACACACGCACACATGCCTACCCCCCTCTCTGCTGCCTTGCTCACTCACAGACACCCACATACACACACACACACACACACACACACACACACACACACACACACACACACACACACACACACACACACACACACTCATACCAGAATGGCTAGTTTAAATTTCATGTGCGAGTGTGGAATGTGTTTACATCTGCATTGGTGTGTATGCATGTGTGTGATGCATGCATGGTCCTCCTTAAAGGAGAAGATGCCGTGGTGTTAAGAAATAACTTTTCTTTTTTTAAATATGTGTTGAAGCTCCTGATCAGAGTGGGCCCCTGCTGCCACTATTGCCTAGTGCCAGATATGACTCAGCCCACAACAGCTATTGGCAGTATGGTAATATATACCAAGTTTTAGTCTTGATTTGGACGCAACCAAATCAAGACTGAAAAACAGCTTTTGTCATAACCCTGCTGCTGGTAATGATAATGGGGGTGACACATAGCTGCTGTTAACAGACTACTACAAAGTGCTGAAATTCATGGACACATTAATGCATTTTTGTAGGAGGATAGATATAAAACTTATTACTCAAAAGTATCCATGATATCAGGGTATCTCCTTGTTCTACAGACCAAATGTACGTCTGACCATCTCAGTCCATCCAAGCATAATGATGAGAAGGTTGTAGTATTCAAATTAATAATGAATGACACATTTATACATGAAATTCAAGTAGCAAATGTTAGCATATTCCACAAAGCTTTTTTGGGAGAAATATAACAGTGTATTCTGTGCTTTACACTAACACTGCAGTAAGATATGTGATGTTGGCAAAACATTACACATTACAGAGATATTCATAGAATTCTGATGAATAATCAAGGTAATCTTAAGCATGCTCAAAATAACCATTAATATCAATAAGCAGGTATGTAGAGCAGCATTTTAAAAATTTGTGAAAGACACAATAATCAGAATATAATAAATGACTGAACCCACACTTAGCCAAGATTTTGCATGTTGGCCTGTTACTTTACAGGCTGAGCTAGTGGCCATTGCACTTTCTTTCTGAACAAACTAGTATTGCATGTGTGTATCCATATTCCTGTGGTAAAGGGTGATTACAGAAACATGTGACACATAGATGTTATTGGCGCTCATGCTCCACAAAGCTCTCAGATATCATTAAGTTTTAGAATGTAGAAAATATGTTTAGACAGCTGGACATGCATTGCGCTTGTATAAAGCAAGTGGGACTTAAATATTAATGTGCCGTTTGTAAAGCAGAATGGATTAACAAAGTTATTTATGACTTAGTATTCACACATAGACAGGTAGACTAGGCAATACTGTCAAAGTATTATGTATAACGGAGAATTGAGTAGAAATGAGTAATCATCAACAGCTTAGGCACCATAGGCATCAGTGATACACGACCATATTAATGTGTAAAATGATGTCCTTATATGTTAGAAAACAGATACATCTACAATGTTCAATATTATGCACATACTAAACAAATAAGCTTCTCGGGGATAGAACCCATAATTACTGGGAAAACAGTCATCTTGCCTTTGTAATTGTCAGAACAGCTACCTAATGGTTTTAAAAGGCATGTATCCGATATATCTGGGACACAGCTATATCTCAGAATTCCTTAGGAAGATCCAGGTATATGTAGGATTGTGACAATTACTGTAGGCATCCACCAGCAGTCACTGCACATCAGCAACCCTCCGATGAAACTTCTCTGCGTCCCTTAGATGCTGCTTATTGTAGTTGTGGTAAACCTGCACTCAAGTCTGGTTGGAAGATTCTCATACATTCCCAGCGCTTCCTAGCAATCTGGTTCTATATATCAATCATTGTGAAATTCCGTGGTCTGGCTCTGATGCAGTGCTGCACTCCAGAGTAAACAGTCAGCATCTGGGCAATCTCTTCCTTGGTCCAAATGCGCACCCAGGCACATTGAAGCTTCCTGGAAGTAGCCATCTCAGTGATAATGTTGTTATATCACAATTCAATAAATTGCTCCCTGTGGTCCCACTCAGTTCGCAGGTAGCTACGGTCTAATCTGTAAAAGTATTAAATCAATATTTAAAAGTGGTGCTTATGGCATGTTTTCAGATCATTGTAAGATAACATGTACATACTACATATGGTCCCATTTAACAATACCTATTGGGTACTTGCACGGAGCACCTTCCTGTTATGCTGAGCTATTGGTTAATGCACTAAATTTCGAGAACTTACATGGACATGTACAAATGGGATTCCAAAGCCTTGAATTTTAGTGAACCTCATTAATTATGTATGGTGCAAATGGGGCTTGCTAAGATGTACTTGTATGCACATATCTGGTCTTACTTGCAGTTATACCTGACTCATGGGTAGCTGCAAAGGTAATTTTGCACTTACTAGCATTGTTGGGTTATGAAATGTTTACCTCCTTATAGACCTATGTTAACATTACTCCTTATCAAAGTATGTGTATTTGGTTAGATTGATGCATGTATGGAAAAATGTGTGCATTATGAAAAATGTTTGGGACTTACTAGAGGGGAGTGGGATTGACCTGTTTGCATACAAGTGGTTACATCTGCATCAGTACTTTCCCATATGCAGTTGTACAGACAGATTTAAATAGCACAACTGAGCAGTACATATAGACATAGTCATGGATTTTCCATATATATTGCCTCGATACACTCTGTGGTATGGGTACGGAAAACTACAAATTCCAACATTATCCAAATGTTGCTAAGTAGAATGTATTCATATTCCTGTTATGGATATTTATTTATTGATGCTTCTTAAAACAAGTATTAGAACTACTGACTGAATGTAAAAAGGATCCATGTTCATGTCTGCTTACCATGTACCGTCTGTGGCTTGCTTATGGATACCGAGGTTTTCTGATGCTTTCCGTAAGTTGTTCAGTTGATAATTTTCAGATACTCTCTGCTAATATGGATGGCATTCACTGCTCAGTAATGATCATGTTGATATAAGCTCATCATGTATAACATGTCATATGACTGATTTTGTTACACAAGTTGACTGTTTAGGCTCAAATTACATTATAGCTACAGCCACTGCATATTTTGATTGTATACATATGTTAAGTGTAGTATGTTAATGTAAAATGCATGTAGAGTGTGTGGCTTGTTTGCCACAATTCTGCTTTGTTTTGACCTCCACTACTGTGATATCCACTGTAAAGGGGTTAAATCCCACAAACAGCCTTTACATTTATCCCAATGTATATTGTTGTTCCGAGTCTTATGTATTCATGCATTGTTTTCGTATCACATATGATTTTATATGTCACTGTATGGCACAGGGAATGTTTCCTAGAGATTTGCATCTCACAGAACTGCAGAGGGTTTAAAGTGGCATAAGCTGTTCACATTCTCAACTCCATATGTGGGCCCTCACATAAATTTAACCACATGCATATAACTGTCTTTCAGATGGAAACAATTTCTCCCCACAGGAGAACAAAATTACAATAGATGCTCTCCACCAACATGGACAGAGACTCCTTGGATGGGCAGGAAATACATTATGGAGGAATGATACTGGACTAACCTCACCAACATGATTAATGCTGTGAGATGTCACAATAGATCCTGGGAGGCCTGTTGTTGATGGTGCAATGACATGATCCTTCATGCAGCCAACCTGGGTTCATTGGTATGAGAGGTTGAGGGATGCCATTGGTGGTGGCCCACCATTGACACCCCCTGATGAGATGACACAGTTTCTTGCATCAATGCATATTGTGAGTGGTGAGTGCCATATACTCAGGGGTGGGATAGAACTAGGTGTTCCGGGCCACACATGTGCTACTTTGCATAATATTGATGCATATAGAGTAAATCAGCACATATTGCTGTTGCATGCGTATTCATGCTTTGTCATTTTTGTGTTGTAGTAGTAGAACTGCATCGTGCACATGGGTCCACATAGGGTGATGATGACCAATGTAAGTGTAATGACATGTAACCATACAACTGCAGTACATACATTGCACAAGTCCATACACTTCTGCACAACAGCAGGACATGACGTGTAAGTGTCTCCAAATATTGTTACTGTGACCATAGCTTGTTATTGCCTTAGCCTCCTGTCATGCCAGTGCTGCTTACTGTCATATTGATATTTCTCTCACATTGTAAAATACAGGTACATCTTCTAAGGGCACAAGCTGTGGAGGTGCACCTACAGACAGATCAGGTATCATTCCCAATATTTTTATAGGTTGCATCAATGTGTAGCAGACCTGTTTTGTATGAAATTAATGTTTCTGGTTTTCTACAATGAGAAATCTGGCCAACAGGTGCACCGTACATTACATGAGTATCAGTAGACCATGTTACTGTGCTGTATTTGCCATTGTGTGACTATGTTGGTTCCTGCATACATCACTGTGTTTGCTTTGTTATTGCTTTCCCACTGCAGCATCCACATTATGAGACATGAACTCACCACATCAGGAGAGTGTCACCGATATGCTATTGCCTCTCTTTCATACATGTCATTGCTTGTGTTCCTGTTGGTAGCCTCCATTAATACTGTGTCCTTCTACAACTTCAGAGGACAGTCACCATCAACATCTCAGGCACAAACAACTGGCATGTGTATCTATTACCTACTGTATGTTTTACCTCTGTTGGAATGGTCCATGCTGGCAAGTATGTAATGAAGAAAGCTGTTTATACCTTTGTTTCCCTACAACAGTTGTATTTCGTCCATCTCCTTTGGCACCGTCTCCTTCTCCTGTCAGGTGTATGTTATGTTTGTATTCCTCACATATGTCATGTATGTTACATGTGTAACATAGGTTCCATGGCCCATACACAGACAAGACCTCCTGGTAAGTCATTATTATGTGTAACATTGTAGTAAGATATATGTGGCATATGTCATTAATGATATACAGCATGTGATGTAAGCATGTTTTCTTGACCTGTGTCACCTATCTCTTCTTTTAGTGCATCTACTGCTTTTATCCTCCATTAGGCTGTCTACTGATCCTGATGTGGGATCTGATGTGTCTCAGTATGGTAGAATGGCCCCTGACACACAAGGCACAGACTTGAAGACATAGTGTAGCCAAATTGGTGACAGTCATGTGGATGTGGCTGTAGCCTCAGATGTGTAGGAAAACTTTTCCAGCCATCCTGGCAATGAAGAGACATCAGATGGTGGACAGTATGAGGAATTTGGAACACAGCCCCTCTTGACACTTCTCCATAACACATCGATACTGCCCAACATAGTAGACATACGTGTGTGTCTGGTGTGCATGGGTACATGTCAGAGGGTGTCTTCCTAGTCCTACAGGTAAATGAACATCACCAGCAATGTCATGTATCTGACATCTGTGCACTTGCTTGTGCTACAGATCATGCTGCACACCAACTGGGTGTACTGTATGAAAGACAGGAGCACAGACAAGGTGAGGTCATGGCATCATTGGCTGCACAGAATGAAAGCATGTTGTCTGTGGCATGATTGCTTTGCAGACCACTGACTATAACATCTGTGGTTGTTGTGAATTCTGATGCCACGGGAGTCTGACATTTTTACTAACAATACGTAACTCCATTTAGTACATTATACTTTATCCATACTTTACATTGATATATGTTGCTTGTGATATTGATAACAGCTCTGCATTATATCTTGAGTTGGTTTTCTGTTTGCATCTTTTGATAGTGGACAGATAGGGATGTGTTTCACAGATATATGACACTTGTTTGCCTTACACACATGCACAACTATGAGTCTGTATTCATACCTGTGTCACATGTGGCCTGAGATGATGATCCACGTTTGGATAGATTGGTATATGTTCATACTGTTATATGTCCAAATTATGTTGTTATGTCTGCTGTGTAGTGTGGGCATCTACTGAGAAATTACCATTAGATGCAAATTGTGCTGTTGTGGTGTGGCAACACCTGAACAATGTTTCATGTATGTCATCCTGTATGCATGGCTTTATCATGACTCAAAGGTGTGTGTCAGACTCTGCCATGTTACATGGGCCTGGACTTGTAGTCACACCCTCTGTCACCCACACCTGTCTCTTCTGCCCTCTGTGTCCTACTCTTCCTCCTGTGATAGCTGTAGAATGTCATCTTTAGACATTTGGGATTCTTGAGGTAGTTCACCCACACCTGCAGTTGGAGGCCAGCTTGTGCTATTGTTAGCATTTTGTATAGCATTGACACACACAGTTATCATCTTCTGCTTTTTCCGGTGTGTGTTGCAGTGCATCTCAGATGTGTTTAGACATCTGCACCTAGCTTTCAGTACACCGAACACATGCTCAGTTATTGTATGTGCTCTATTGTAGGCCTCCTCTGTAGGGTTTGATGATTCTCTGTGCTGGGTCATTAGCCATGGCTTGAGTGGTTAAGCAGTCACCTGCTGTGGGAAGTGAACACATTTGTTGCCATCATGAATAATGTTGGCAGGGATATCCTTAGCTTACATCCTAGCTGTGTTCCTGTACTTCCCCAGTAGTAGTGCCTCAGGTACTTCACCCTGCTGGAATGCAGCTGTCAGACCATTTTCTCTCCATATGGCAGCATCATGGACACTTCCAGGGTGTGTTGCCATGATGTTTGTTATGCTGCCATCTGCACACACAACCTAATAGTTCAGGGATGGCCACCCCTTTCTGTTGATGTGTCTGTCTGCTTCTGGATGCACAAGAGTCTTAATAGGGATGTGGGTGCAGTCTACCAAGTACATGTGGGAAGTTTTCAAAGTTATAGAACTGGTGTATAATAGTTTCTCCGTTCCATGGGAGTAAATGAAAAGTGTGTGCATTCATCTACCTTGTTGCACATTGCTGCCAGGAATTTTGACAGGATACAACTGGCAGCTGTCTGTGACACTCCTACTGCATCCATTACAATGTCCCAGCTGCCAGTACACCAAAGCTCAGACACACTTTTGTTTCAAGAGGGATGGGTTTGCCTTACAGTGTCCACACAGACATGTGTGGGGCACACATGCTGCACACAGCCTGCACCAGCTGTCAGTCTAGGCAGTATCTGTCAATGATTTGTTGCTCTGACAGTTGGTTTAGTTGCAGTCTTGGACTCTGTCTAGCTGGCTGCCTTCTGGGATGCACAGCCACATCATCCTCCATAGCTTGCCATGCTGGAGCCTGCTGCAGGTAGTATTTTTTGTCAGTATTATTATGGATGTGAATAGCTTCCATTCCTTGCATTGCAGTATGGCATTCACCTAAGATTTTGGAAACAGAGTCGATGCTGCAGTTTGTCACATTTAAGTTGTGTCGGCCACACACAGTGTGTTTTGGAATCCAACAGGCATGTGTATAATCCATAATTATCCTACACTGAACAGTTAAGTACTCAGCCTGCTTGTGGTGTGCCTTCTGAAATCACATCCATTAGCTGATGCTCTGAAGTTTTCCTGAAGCATGCTGTGTTGTCCACAACTACCTTTTGGAATCTGGCCCATTGTGCCCAGGACTTGATTTCAAAGTTGACAAAACAGGTATCTCAATTGTCTAAGAATACAAATGCTTGAGTTGGTACATGAATCACATCTCGGAATGGTAAAGTGCAAGGAAAGAACATGGCATATAATATGCTAGCTAGGAATATTGCCTCATTCGAAACAAGCAGTATAGAGATGTGCCATATTCAATGCAAACAATTAAAGTAGTCCATTGGAAGTTATCCTAACATGGCCATATATCTCATATATGATGATTGTTTTCCAAATTCCCTGAACTTATCAAAAGGCCGACACAACATGCTCAGCTCAGTTGTAATCAGTGCATTCAATTATATTCTCAATACAGAGGATATTTTGTGTTATCATGTCAGGCAACGTTCCACAATATAAACATCATTATTTGTGCATGAGTGGGAGTTCAGACATATAATGTTCAGCCATTTGATTGTAATGACTAAGTTTATATAGACAGAACTATCTAATAAGTGAAGAGTCCCATAAAAAAGAGCTGCAGCAAAAGCTATGAGGGTTGTCATCTCAGTGTTTTGGAGCATAGAAATACTCCATGTCAGGTACTGAATTTCTTACCAGTTCAGCTGTTAATGAGTAGAAGGTTGAAAAGCAAATTGCCTACTTCTGTGATGCTGCTATTGCCTGAAAATCAGTTAAAAGTAAAGGAAATTCTAGAGAGAAATCAGTGCAGAAAGGAAGAGAGAAATACTTCTATTATATAAAATGCAGAAGAACACCAGCTCTACAGGCTGAAGACAGTAAGAATGCAAAAGCCATCTGAAAGACTGCATTCTGAATCTGAAGCAGTTAGTAAAGCAGCTGGATAAAAATACTATATTATTTGTGCAGGAGGTGGAAAGCTATGCATGAGGTTTAACAGAAATTTGTGCAAGAGAAATAATCAAAGCCCATAGAGGAATTGTAATAACTTCCATTCTAAAAAGTACATGTAGACTGTATGTAGTGACAAGGTAACCTGTTTTGTCAGTGACCTGGATTCAGGAATAGACCCAGTGCACTACAAAGGCCAGCCAGTGGGAAAGATAAAGTGTCTGGCAGCCGGTTCTGCTGTATTTGGGAGAGAGTGTTGGCTTTACCATGATATGTATGACCTCTGGTGGAGGCCAGTGACCTCATAGGCTCCTGTCTATTGAAGGAATAAGTGGCTGACATAAACAGCATGGTATGTGGATGCATACACCATGTGTGTTGAAGTCATTATACGTCTTTTCCCCCTGGCTTGGCATTTTGACTGGCCAGCCATAGCTTGCTTCCTCCAGCTCTGGTTCCCCTATCTTCATATGAGTTCTTGTTCTCTGGACTTAGGAATAAGTAGCTGCAAGGTTCTGCCACTCTCTTTGAGAAAGCAGCAGGCATAACCAGCAATGAGGTGCATTGGGAATCACCCCAGAAACAGTTGAAATAGTCAGGGGACTGATCACAAGATGGAGATCAGAGTAGAAAAGGTGGATGCAGCTGCCTAAGAGTCCAACTCTGTAGAATCAAATAAGAAAATATATCCAAAAAGACGTAGTCGGAATGGCCACGAGGAAAAACAAAAAATGTTTATTAGAAAAAGACAAACAGATGAGCGCTTTTGTGTACTCCCCTGGTACGCTTCATCAGATCTAAATTAATCAGAGCAACAACTTGCATTTAAATAGTATGATGCAATTACATTTCATCAGTCAATTAATTAATCAATTATATTAAAATAAATCTAAAAGCTGAAGACAGAAAATAACAAGTATAAGAATCAATTTGTATATCAAGACATCAATGAAATCAGTGCATCTAATAGAAACATAGGACACTAAAAAATGTATGTATATATAAAATATGTGACATTGTGTTGGTTAATCCACTATATAAAACTCAATACAAAATTGGAAGATTCAGATGGCTAACATAAATTATATCAAATGTTGAGATATCACATGGATAAAATAAAATAAGATAAAATATATCTAAAAGTTATGTTATAAATATTAAATTACATCAATAAATAGATGAAACAATGAATAGATAAATAAATAAATAATGAATTAGCAGCTGAAGATCTTATTTTAAACTACGTAATTCTAACATAGGTTTTATGGTAATAAACTGATTCAGGCCTGGTTCCTGATGTGCTCTTAGTCTAAATATCCACTCCAGTTCCACTTTTTCTAGGTAATTTATCCTATTACCTCCTCTCTTATTAATGGGGATTATCTGGATGACTCTAAATCTGAAACTGTGTCCTATAAATGCTGAACAGTGCTTCGCTAAAGCATTTTGTTGATTAGATTTTTTGATGTCAAACACGTGATTGTATATTCTGTCCTTTAGTCTCCTAGTGGTCATACCTATATAAAATGCCTGACATGTATCACAATTGGCAAGATATATCAGATTTGTACTATCACCGGAAGCATAAAATCTAGGTTCAAATTTATAGTCTAATGTGGGATGTATAAATATCTGTTCTTTTGTAATCAGAGGACACATATTACATCTACCACATGGTAGAGTTCCTTTTGTTCTAGGGCATTTAAAATGCTTAGAATCTTTTCCTTTTTCATTGCGCTCAATGCATAAAATTCTCTTTAAGCTTTTGCTATTTCTATATGTGAAACTGGGTCTTTTATCTAGTATTTTAATTGTCAGGATCAGTCATAAGAATATACCAATTCTTTGCTATAATTCTAGTAATTTCCTTATTGTCACTCGTATATCTGGTAATGAAAGTTACTTTATATTGGTTTTTGTATTTATAGTTACCTCTATTACTGGTCCATTTTTGTGTATGTTCTGTATCAGGTCTGTCAAGTATTGATGTCTTAATTTCTTTAACAATATTGCTATTATATCCTCTATCTATAAATAAGCCTTCGAGAATGTCAGCTTGTTGTTTTAATTCTCTAGGTTCTTTACATAATTTAAGTAACCTTGTGAATTGACTTTTTACAATATTAGGAAATATGTGCCTAGGGTGCATACTGTTATAGTGTAATAACGTATTTTTCCAACATATTTTTCTATATAGGGAAGTTGATAAATTACCTTGCTCATCCTTCTTAATAGTAATATCTAAAAAATTCACATTGAAGCTGGAAAATTCAATGGTAAATCTTAAAAATTCAGTGGTGGATTCCAAGTAACGAATAAATTCTTTTAATTCATTTGACGTACCATTCCAAAAAAGGAGTATATCGTCTACAAATCTCCTGTATAGTAATATTTGAGAATAATATTTACTATTAAAGAGATAGTTTTTTTCCCAATAGTGGACGACCAAATTTGCGTATGTATTTGCACATGGGGTGCCCATAGCGACACCCCATTTCTGCACATATAATTTATTATTAAAAGTGAAAACATTATTTGAAAGGACCGTATCTAGCAATGCACTGATTAAAATTTGTTCATCATTACTAAAATCCCCTTGGTGGCTCAATAGCTCTCTGATGGCTTGAATACCATATTCATTCGGGATAGATGTAAATAAATTTTTAACATCTAAGGTCACTAGTAAACATGTATTAGGCAAGCCATTCTTGAATATACAATCTAAACTATCAATTAATTGATATGTATCTCGTAATATAGAGGGTATATTTCTGACTAAAGGACTCAGTTTTTTCTCTATGTAGACAGAGATAGTTTCGGTTACCCATCCATCTCCTACTACTATGGGTCTCATGGGTATAGGAGAGATGTTTTTGTGGACTTTGGTAATCCTTTAATATAGGGTGTACGTGGTTGCTCAATGAGAAAATATAAATCATAGCTTATCTGTCTGCACATTAAAAAATCATATAAATCACTATGTATAACCTTAATAATATTATCCAATGCTTTTTGGCTAATTTCTTTATATGTATCTACATCCTGTAGCATATTTGACATCGCTTTATGATAGTCATTTGTGTTCATTAGTACAATTGCACCACCCTTATCAGCTGGTTTTATAATTATCTCTTCATTTCTAACTAAATTGTGCAATGCAAGCCATTCTTTTTTACTAATGTTATGATATTCACATAAACGTTCATTATGAGAAAAATATGCATAAAAATCATTCTCACATAGTCTCATGAAACAATCAAGATTAGCTGTAGGTATAGGTGTAAAAGTACTTTTCTGTTTTGGGCGATAATCTGTATCTGTGTTGAGATTGTCTGGTTTATCAGAAAATAATAGTTTTAAAGATACAGAACGCCCAAATAATCTCAAATCCACAAGTAATTCGCTCAAACTGCTAGTCTGAGATGGAATATATGACAAGCCTTTGTTTAGCATAGATAAAACAATTGAAGGAAAGTCAAACCTGGAAAAATTGAATATGATATCGTTCAGTCCTTTATCCTTCGTCTCCGTTCGTAATTTTTGTTTGAGAATTTTCTCTTTCTGCGGCCCCGACTGCTCGACCTGCTCCTGGATTCTATCCGCGTTTGTACTGGAAAAGGTAAAAAATGTTCCATACCACCAGTGTATATCTTCGGTTTTGCTCCTAGGGAAATGGCTTTCTGTCTGGCCGCTAGAGCTTGTTGATTCGGTGGCGGTGTATCTTTGCATATATTTCCGCTGAGTTCGCTATTTCCTGTTGGTGACGTAGTTGTTAAATTTATAGCCTTAGTTTCAGGAGTTGAAGTTATGTTTAAAGGGGTAATCACATTCTTTTTTGGTGGTTCTGTAACATTATCTGCAGGAATCAAATAATGTGATTGATCTTGTATAGGGTTATATTTGTCATTCCTCGGCCATACAAAAACTTGGCCTGTGGAAAAATCTTTAAAGTCTCTTAATAATTTTCGATGTTTGATTTGTTGTAATTTGTCACTATAAGTGGCGACTTGAGAATATAGGTTCTCTAATCTCTTTTCATATATCGCCCCTTTAAATCTATCGCAAATATTTTTATTTAGAGTTTCTACTTTTGTATTCAGTTCAGTCTCAATGGGTGAGAAATAATCAATAATTAACTCTATATATTTATTGCTCAATTCAATATTTAATTGCTGCCATCTTTTAAGCAATTCTGGATGGCTGTTGCCATAGGAAGGCATGCATAGAACTCTCATGCCCCGAGGAATAACATTGAAATGTAAGCATGCTTCCATATGGCGTCTTTGCCACGAGAATCTTTGTAATTTGTACAAGCTATTTTCAAGTTCTCTGGCTAGCATATTAAATTCATTGAGATTTAAATTGTCTATAGTACCTGTCTCAGATGGCAAAACTTGTGATTGTATTTCTATGTCGAGTAAAGGATTGTTACGTTGTTTAAAGATACAGTTCCATCTCATATTAAGATTTCCTCCTTCTGGATTGTAATCTAATTCAATGACAGTATCATCCATTGTGTGGCAGTTGCGTTCACAAAATGTGAAAAATCGTTGAGTAGAAAAGGTGGATGCAGCTGCCTAAGAGTCCAACTCTGTAGAATCAAATAAGAAAATATATCCAAAAAGACGTAGTCGTACTGCCACGAGGAAAAACAAAAAATGTTTATTAGAAAAAGACAAACAGATGAGCGCTTTCGCGTACTCCCCTGGTACGCTTCATCAGATCTAAATTAATCAGAGCAACAACTTGCATTTAAATAGTATGATGCAATTACATTTCATCAGTCAATTAATTAATCAATTATATTAAAATAAATCTAAAAGCTGAAGACAAAAAATAACAAGTATAAGAATCAATTTGTATATCAAGACATCAATGAAATCAGTGCATCTAATAAAAACATAGGACACTAAAAAATGTATGTATATATAAAATATGTGACATTGTGTTGGTTAATCCACTATATAAAACTCAATACAAAATTGGAAGATTCAGATGGCTAACATAAATTATATCAAATGTTGAGATATCACATGGATAAAATAAAATAAGATAAAATATATCTAAAAGTTATGTTATAAATATTAAATTACATCAATAAATAGATGAAACAATGAATAGATAAATAAATAAATAATGAATTAGCAGCAGAAGAACACCAGCTCTACAGGCTGAAGACAGTAAGAATGCAAAAGCCATCTGAAAGACTGCATTCTGAATCTGAAGCAGTTAGTAAAGCAGCTGGATAAAGATACTATATTATTTGTGCAGGAGGTGGAAAGCTATGCATGAGTTTTAACAGAAATGTGTGCAAGAGAAATAATCAAAGCCCATAGAGGAATTGTAATAACTTCCATTCTAAAAAGTACATGTAGACTGTATGTAGTGACAAGGTAACCTGTTTTGTCAGTGACCTGGATTCAGGAATAGACCCAGTGCACTACAAAGGCCAGCCAGTGGGAAAGATAAAGTGTCCGGCAGCCAGTTCTGCTGTGTTTGGGAGAGAGTGTTGGCTTTAACATGATATGTATGACCTCTGGTGGAGGCCAGTGACCTCATAGGCTCCTGTCTAGTGAAGGAAGAAGTGGCTGACATAAACAGCATGGTATGTGGATGCATACACCATGTGTGTTGAAGTCATTATACGTCTTTTCCCCCTGGCTTGGCATTTTGACTGGCCAGCCATAGCTTGCTCGCTCCAGCTCTGGTTCCCCTATCTTCATATGAGTTCTTGTTCTTTGGACTTAGGAATAAGTAGCTGCAAGGTTCTGCCACTCTCTTCGAGAAAGCAGCAGGCATAACCAGCAATGAGGTGCATTGGGAATCACCCCAGAAACAGTTGAAATAGTCAGGGGACTGATCACAAGATGGAGATCAGCTGTGATTGGTTGGGGTTTGGGGGTGCTTAAAAATTAAAATGGAGACTGTGAAAAATGTGATAGCCAAGTTGTAAGGATGGTTAAAAGAAAAACTGTAGTACAGAAAAAGCTTTCAAAATGAAAATCATATGTCCAACAAGAACAGCCCTACCAAATATTCTCGTTATGGAATGCAACTGAAAACTGGAAAAAAAAAACACAGGGGCTGGATTTCAAAGGAAATTTGCGGACAGCACAGCACACTGAAGGAAGACTTCAAAGCATGAATAGCATATACGATTCCATAAAGTACACTTAAGCAAGTCTTAGGAATTATCTATTCAATGTGGGATAATTAAATCAAAACACAGCAAGCACACCCAGTGAAACTTAAATGCAAGAAAGTATTTCATTGACAATTTTATAAAAGCAGTCAATGAAGGCTACATTAATTACCATGAGAGAAAGCTACTTGTTATGGAATCCTGCAGAATCCACACCATTGCCCTCCCCCCAAAAAAATATTCAACTGGTATGTAATGCATTACAGCAGGCGGGGGTACTGATAGCCATAGAGATAGATCTGGCAATGTGTCCTGGAAGGCAGCCAGCTAGAATTCTGGCTACCTCAAAGCCAGCTCTCTGATCATGAAATAATTGACAGGTACCGATTAGACAGAGGGCAGGTGCATGCTGTGTATAACATATGTGCCCCACACATGTACAGTATGCACATATTTTGTGAGCTAACCACGTGTCTGTTGAAACCAAAGTATGCCTGAGCCTAGGTATATTGGCATCAAGGACATTTCAATTACATATGGGAGATGTGGTTGAAGTGTCACAGACAGCTGCCAGTCACATCCTGTCCCAATTCCTGGCAACATTGTGCATCACTGCTGATGAGTGAATCCACTTTCCAGCCACAGTCATAGAGCACAGGAATGGCATGCACCATTTCATTGCCATTGTCAACTTTCCCCATGTACCTGGTGCAATAGAATCCACTCACATTCTTATAAAAATCCCTGTAGTACCTAAAGCAGAAATTTACATAAACAGAAAGGGTGGCCATTGCTTAATTGCCAGGTGGGGTGCACAGCAGATGGCATTATAACAAATATAATGGTAACACACCTCAGGAATGTACAGGATGCCACTATATGGTGGGAAAGTGGTCTGAGGTCTTCCTTCCAAAATGTTGAAATACCAGAGGGATTACTACTTGGTAAGTACAGGAATACAGCTATGCTGTAAACAGAATCCAAACCTGTCAACAGTATGCCTGAGACAACTTATGTGTCATCTCCTTCCCACAAACAGGTGACTACAGTTATCCACTTGAGCTGTGGCTAGACACCATATAGATCCCCATCCAGCTCTGCAACAAGAAACATCATTGTGCTTGTATTTGGCATGCTGAAATCCAGATTCAGATTTCTGTACTCATCTGAGGATGAACTGCAATACACACCTGAAAAGGCAGCAAAGATTATTACTGTGTGTGCCATGCTACACAAAATGTTAACAGTAAATCATGACAGCTTGCCAGTGGCAAATGTTAGTGATCTAGCCCAAGAACCCAGATGTCTGAAGATGACATTTCACAGCTGTCAGTGGAAGATCAGCATGTCACAGGGGGTGAGGGAACTGGTGAGGGTGATGGAGGATGCAGACACAAGCCCTGACTCAGGCAACATAACAGTGTGTGGTACACACCTTTGAGTCATGACTGGCCACATACGTAAGTATACAGATTAAACACCAATGGTCACATCTTGCCCCATAACAGCAGCACAGTTTACAATGAATGGCAATGACCATTAGTTGTACACAGTGACCATCATAAATAACTTAAACTTAATGTATAGCAGTATGAACACATGCAAAACAATGACAGAAAATAGCAATGCAGGAAGACTGTCTGCAGGGTACATCACCAAAGAGGAACACACAAGCATAAAGTGTGAGATGCAGGAGGTGTGCACAACTAAATTGCCCATTTGACAGTTAGGATATCATCATACAGATTAATACCATAGAACATTTCCCATCCAGTAGGCCCAATCACAAGAAACAAGGTCCATGATGTGTATGGGAATGCATCTGTATATACATACAAAAAAACACTGACTGTACAATAACAATACTGCCTTACCTGCACATGGTATAATTACAGCAGGGGTTATTTCTATGTAATATAAGTGCAGACATGCAGAGTGGCAATAACATTGGCCACACAACATACCTGCAACATATACCAATGTTGTTGATACAGCACCATATCTATATATCAGAATCAGAATCAGAATTCAGAATCAGAATTACATTTATTGGCTAAGTATACATGCATATAAGGAATTTGACTCCAGTTTCAGTGACTCTACAAGTATGAATTGCATAAATGACATGCATACAACTATTAAGAACAAGACAAACAATATACATGAGCTATTAAGAACAAGACAAAAAATGTAAATATACATATACATATACAAGATGCAATCTATGTGCAAATTCAGTCAGATTTAGGAAGACACACGTGGTAAATACAAGTAAGCACGGTGACTGAAAATGGAAACAGGTACACAGAAAGACAGTTACTGCTGATGTTAGGCAAGTGCAGGGCCATATTATAATGCCATAGGTGACACAAGTATGCATACAGAGTCATAGATGTGCATGTGTGAATGGTAGACAGCAGTGCAAACTGTAGGGAAAATGTCAGTCTTATCTGTTCACTAATAAAGCCGCAAACATTAAAGCATGACATCACATATTGCTTTATTGTTGTCAATATTATCAAGAACATATGTCAATGTTGATCAGATAATAGATATCCAGAAATGAATCTACTACTGTGGCATCAGATGTGTTAACAACCACAGACTGTTACAGTGTCAGTGGTCAGCACAGTGTTCATCATTGCCACAGGGTTAGACTGGCACAACAGGACACATATTGGATCAACTGCTAGTGTTACACTAATGCAGTCTAATGCAGCCATGAGGATGAGTCACACCACATTCCTGGCTGCCCCTGCCATGTCCAGAAACACTCGGCCAATGTTGATGTGTGGAGAAGCTGGACATGGGTGACACTTGGAGATGTAATCTGGGAAGTAATGCAACTGCAATGTGACCATCTGGATGTGCCTGCTGGGCTCACAGTGATGTGTCTGTCAGCAAATGTGTGTGCACTCTGCAGTAGAGACATTGATATTTGATGACCAAGTGTGGGTCTAATGAGAGGGGAGCAGCCTTTGCCTACTGGAGGTACTCTGCTTAGTACAGTTAGGGCACATAATACCTTGTTAGTACTACAGCACTGCTCTAACACTATTGTAGCAAGACTTTCAATGGAGCCTGCAACAGACCACACACTATCATGGTGTGCATCCAGTTGAGACATGATCTCACCATGTCTGTGCTCCTGACCTTTGTGTAACACATGCAGCTGATGTGCTTCATAACTGGTTGTGTGGGCAAGAATGTTCATTCATCTGTAATACTAGGTAGCCACCCACTGACACACATCCATTCACAGCAGCAACACTCCCATGTATCCTGCAACATGCAGTACCTCTCAGTTGTGGGAAAGAGTCACTTAACTCTGCATGGGGTAATGGCTCATGGGCATCATCATGTTCAGCAGCTGCTGTCATCACATCATCAGAATGTCTGGCCACATAGTCCTGAATATCTGTGGCTACAATATGATCCACATGGCTGCCCCCTTCTGAGCTGAACAATAAATACAAATTTGTGGTCTGTTTCCCACGAGTTGTGCTATCACAGTGAAGTACATCACATCCAAACTCAGGATCAGTAGATGGGCTACTGGAGGAGGCAGGCAGTGGATGGGCTACAAGAAGAGACAGATGACATGGGTTAACTGCATGCACAAAAAATACACAATGTTGCTTAATAATAATAAATGGGCCAACTATATGTTTACAATGTTAATGGGGATATGGACTTACCAGTACGTTGTGCCTGGGTGACGTTCATGGACCCTATATAATAAAGACATTTCATGTATGCTACATATTGCATGCAGCTGACAATTGGGAACAAAACAAATAGGAAAATATACCTTACATGTCCTGGTGGGACTCCACTTCCTGAGATGAGGATTGACCTGGAACTATCATGGGGAAACATATACACCAATACATCATCAGTGAGCAAATAATGGCCATCATGCCACATTCAAACAGAGACACTACACACATATTGAGATTAGCTGAAGCTGATTTGAAGGTTGCTGTTTTCCTAGGCAGGTGATGAAGAATGCAGTAGTCAGGAACTGCACAGATGTGATCATCAATACTGACATGTATTAAACATATGGAATGTCTTACTATTAACATTCCATGTGTAAGACAGGTGATGAAGAACACAGAAGTCAGGAACTGCACAGATGTGATCATCAATCTTCTTCTTCTTCTTCTTTCGGCTGCTCCCATTAGGGGTCGCCACAGCAGATCACCTGTTTCCATTTCTTCCTGTCCTCTGCATCTTGCTCAGTCACACCAACCACCTGCATGTCCTCGCTCACCACATCCATAAACCTTATCTTAGGCCTCCCTCTTTTCCTGTTAACTGGCAGCTTCCTCCTTAGCATCTTTTTCCCAATATACTCTGCATCCCTCCTCAGCACATGTCCAAACCAGCGTAATCTTGCCTCTCTGGCTTTGTCTCCAAACCTTCCAACCTGGGCTGACCCTCTAATATACTTATTACTAATCCTGTCCATCCTCATCACACCCAGTGCAAATCTTAACATCTTCAACTCTGCCACATCAAGCTCTGACTCCTGCCTTTTTGTCAATGCCACTGTCTCCAACCCATATAACATAGCTGGTCTCACTACCCTCTTGTAGACCTTCCCTTTCACTCTTACTGGTACCAGTCTGTCACAAATCACTCCTGACACTCTTCTCCACCCACTCCATCCTGCCTGTACTCTCTTCTTTACCTTTCTATCACACTCACCATTACTCTGAAGTGTTGATCCCAAGTATTTAAACTCATCCACGTTCGCCACCTCTACTCCCTGCATCCTCACCATTCCTCTATCCTTCCTCTCATTCACACACATATATTCTGTCTTAGTCCTGCTGACCTTCATTCCTCTTCGCTCTAGAGCATATCTCCACCTCTCCAGGGTCTGCTCCACCTGTTCCCTACTCTCACTACAGATCACAATGTCATTTGCAAATATCATAGTCCACGGGGACTCCTGTCTGATCTCGTCTGTCAACCTGTCCATCACCATTGCAAATAAGAAAGGGCTCAGACCTGATCCTTGATGTAATCCCACCTCCACCTTAAACGCATCCGTCACTCCCACCGCAGACCTCACTGCTGTCACACTACCCTCGTACATATCCTGTACCACTCTTACATACTTCTCTGACACTCCCGACTTCCTCATACAATACCGCAACTCCTCTCTAGGCACCCTGTCATATGCTTTCTCTAAATCCACAAAGACACAATGCAGTTACTTCTGATCTGCTCTATACTTCTCCATCAACACTCTCAGAGCAAACATTGCATCTGTAGTTCTCTTTCCTGGCATGAAACCATACTGCTGATCACTAATCATCACCTCCCTTCTTAACCTAGCTTCTACTACTCTTTCCCATTACTTCAAGATGTGATCATCAATACTGACATGTATTAAACACATGGAATGTCTTACTATTAACATTCCATGTGCAAGACAGGTGATGAAGAACACAAAAGTCAGGAACTGCACAGTTGATCTTCAGTACTGACATGTATTATACATATGGAATGTCTTACTATTAACATTCCATGTGCAAGACAGGTGATGAAGAACACAAAAGTCAGGAACTGCACAGTTGATCATCAGTACTGACATGTATTAAACACATGGAATGTCTTACTATTAACATTCCATGTGCTAGACAGGTGATGAAGAACACAAAAGTCAGGAACTGCACAGATGTGATGGTCAGTACTGACATGTATTAAACATATGGGATGTCTTATCATTTATCTCATCCCTGTTTGGAGAGCATATCATCATTCATAACGTAAATCCTTCGGTATGACAGGACACAAAAACATCAACATGTGGTAATGCACCACAGTCATGGCTGCAGGCAAAGGCGCATGACATCTAGAGTCCAAACTAACATGATATGGAGGCACTTACCTGACAAACAGTGAACATGTCCAGATGTTCCTGTGTATGCAAACAGTCCTCATGAATATTATACACCACAGTTGCTCTCAATTTTTCTGATCCCTATAAACAAAGTGGCCAACCATACCTAGTCTGCCTGTAGATGCATCTGTATGGGCCATATCTTGTAATGATGCATGTGTAATTTACAGTGACATAAACAAATCAACATTAGCATAATCCATTGTTATGGCAGGAGTCAGAGGCACAGAATGCTATGGATCGCAATAATAGTATATGGAGACACTTATGTGACAAACAGTGAGCATGTTGTCCAGAGATGTCCCTGTGTATGGAAAAAAAGCATCATGAATAACATACATCATAGTTGTACAAGGTAGCGAATCATACCTAGTCTGTATGTAGGTGCATCTACGCAGGCCACGTCTTGCAATGATATATCCATAATTTACAGTGGCATTAACAAATCAAAGTGTAAGTATGTAAGTAAGTCCACTGTTATGACAGGTGGCAGAGGCACAGAAAGCTATGGATCACAATAATAGTATATGGAGATACTTATATGGCATGAGTTGCTGTGCAGATGCTGATGGACATATGTAATTAAGAAAGACAAACATCACACGTTGCTTGAAATTTTATGTATGTAATGGGCTGTTAAATTATACAATAACACTTACAGTGGGAATCCATGTCCTGTGTGTGACCACATTCCCTACACAATTGTGCTGACAGACAATATAATATAGCATTACACCATTAAAGACTGAGGTAGTGTATATGCTGCAATGGTTTTAAAGGTATGACTTACATGTACATCCTGTTACACTGTCTTCAATACCTCCACCAGGTATACAACGATCATAACTAGTCGTATGATGTGATGCCAGGAACACCGTGATCTCATCTGGGGGAGGTAATGGTTACTCACCTTCAGTGCCATTCCTTGACCTCTCATATTGGCATATTCAATTAGCTGCATGGAGGATCATAGCCAAGCAGTGTCAATGACAAGCCTCACGGGATCAATTGTGACAGCATATGGCATTGATCATGTTCATCAGTTCAATCCAAATCACATTCTTACACACAGTATTTCCCATCTGTCTAAACAGGCTTTGGTTATGCTGGAGCAGAGACTCAATTATAATCTTATTCTCACATTGAGAAAAATTGTCACATATAGTTCAACTTGAACATCTAACATCGTTATATATGGATGTTATACACACTTATCAAGTTACTTGCTCTGCTCTCCTTACCAATGCAAGTTATGCAAAATAAACCTTTATCATGTATATTACTTTTGTGTATTAAAGAATATAATGGATATGAAAAACATGTCTAAATATGTACAGCATCATATATAACAACTCATTATATTATCTGCATAGGTTATATGGGGAATTTCAACCCTTTGCAGAGGAAATTACAACTAAAGGACAACCACACAACCCTTGTAGCAGATATTCACCACTTTATATTGTTTCACAGTAAATAGTGAACAGTCAAAGCCATCCTCACCTTGTCTGTATCAGACTGAATGTACTAACTACTGATACATTACTAGCATCAGAGTGTATCCATAAAC
This sequence comes from Protopterus annectens, assembly GCF_019279795.1. Lineage (NCBI taxonomy): Eukaryota > Metazoa > Chordata > Ceratodontiformes > Protopteridae > Protopterus > Protopterus annectens. The sequence continues at coordinate 1,056,693,410 of NC_056746.1, read as the reverse complement.
TCTGCAATAAACACACAACTTACTGAAACCCTCAGAATTCATTGTTCTCTGTAAGCATAACACAGACAGTACATGTTAATCACAATGAACTGTGAATACCTTTACATTCTGGTTGATCTATAGAACATGCATTAGTAAATATCAGAGAGTACCATTACCTATTAACATACAACTTATGGAAATCCTCAGAATTCGTCATCCTTAAGCATGCCAAACATAGCCAAGGTGAACCAGAATTTACAATGGATATAATTTTATGCCTTTTGATCCACTTTTCACAGGGTTTGTTTACTTTTAGCCCTATACCCTTTAGGATTCATATCTTTCAATTCTACAGTCACCCATTATGTCGCAGACAGTTTATATTGCAGACATGTTTGACCAAAAAAGGTCTGTCAGCATGTATAATTTGAATTATAAACATTAAATATAACATAGATATATAATGACAGAAGTGTATTCCCCAACAGCAATCCTATCAAGTGACAACTTACCTTTGAAGCTAGCTGTAAGTCAGCAGTACCTTAGAGTATGTGAACCTATGTTTGTTTTTATGTACCATTGATGCCATAAATAATTAATGAGCTTCACTAACATTCAATGTTTTTGAAATCTATTTGTGCACATCTGTATAACTTCAAGAAATTCGGCACACTTCTAATAGCTCGACATAATAGGAAGGTACTCTGCACAACTACCCAAAAGGTATCAGTAAACAGGACTATCAGTGACACATGCTCGAAGCTCTATGCACCAATTATAAAACAGTATTTGAATATATTTACTGGTCATACCATTGCTACCTGCATACTGAGTGGAACCTGTTAGCATTTATCTGAGGACTTTTTTTTGGCAAAGTTCTAGTTTCAAGAGTGAAGGTGTTGACTGAGAGGAGGTTCAGTGTATCCGGGTGCCAAAATGGATGGAGGAGGAGACTACCCAGACGCTCACAGTTTATGTTGGAGATAAACAGAGAATGGGAACGTAACCAAGGAACTTTATGATGAAAGAGATCTGGAACTGGATTGCAGGGGAGCACCACCAATGGATTGGGATTTTCTGGACTGGCATATAAGTCTGTCACTGATATGATGACCTACAATAGAGGGGGATTGAGGATCCTTGTTGGAGGGCTCCAGATGTCTGATGGCAGCCTGCAGATGCCTACAGAAAGTTTCGCAAACCACACCTTAACACCTACATCATAAGAAAAGTATTTCCTAGCTGTGTGTGTTTATGGGACTGTTTATATTTGATTTCATGGCTGTTTGTACTAAGAGAAGTACTAATGTACTTAACATTAAACACATACAGCTGTGAATGATATGTCACATATATTCTTATTACAAGCAAGACTGAACAGTTATGTTAATCAGCTCAACTAATTTAGCAATGAGTTACAGTGAATAATAATCCAATGTGTTTGGGTTCAAAGCCCATTAGAGGTTGTGTTGTAAATATTGCTGTTTATGTAGTTGATATTGAGCATAAACAATTTAAGCACTCTATTTTCCTGGCAAGTATACAGTACATTGTTTATAAATATATAGAACATCAATATTTCACTGACACCTATAGTGCTTAAGCTTCAGATGACTATGTATTTCTCTGTTATCTGTAATTATTGGACAAGCATCACACAGTATATTTCTCTATGTGTGAATACTGAGTAATACATACAGTACATACATTATTAGTCTCTGCATTATAAAACAGTTAAACTCTGAGACATACTACTGCTGTACGATGTAACACATTGCTATACCATAGAAATAGTGCTGCAGTGTGCTGTCTCTTAGCTCAAACTGCTGAACTCTAGGTCAATGTGAATGTCTTAAGGAAGCATCTGGGTTCAGTCCCCAATATGGAGTATTTGTATTTCATTTTGATAATTAAGAATTTGAGCAGATATGGGAGGTAATTGCTTGTTCAGATTCCTTTCTTTTTTATTTATTCTATTCTCAAAAACAAATAAAAAATAAAAAAAATGTGGCCCATTCTCACAAAAAAAAACAAACAAACAAAAAAATAACAAACAACAACAAAAAAAAAACATACCAATGTCCCTGTGACTATCGCTCAGATTTTCCTATTTCAGCATACCTCTTCTTCACCCTTAATCCCCATCTGCTTTTCTGATTCGCTATTCCCTTGGATGTGTGCAGCTATGGCAACGTGGCCATGATTACCTTCTTCTCTATTATTTTTGATGTGGAATTTTGCAGATTCCATTGGATTCTGTATATTATAACGTGTGTGTATATATAGTTTAAAACTTGCTTTTCTATATAAGTCTTGGCACAGTTAATCAGAGCTGCTCATCTTTTTGTGATCTTGCCAGAGGGTTTGAGAGATTTTGCCTTGGCAAGAAAATGAAATTAAGTATTATTTTGCACTTGTAGTGCTTGTTTTCATTGCATTCTCAAAGATTTCTGTGCTAGTTATTATTTTTCTTGCACATGCTTAGAATTTTAAGTTACAATTTTTCACTGTTATAAGGGTTGCTCTTCTGTATTTTGTAGTACTCTAAATACACTTATCTACTGTTTTATCTGCTTTTAGGTATCTAGTTTTGTGGGTTCCTAACACATAGTCTCTAAACCAGTCATTATACATTATGAGGGTCAAAGTCTGTACTCTTGCGGCAGGAGAGGGCTGATTTCACCTATGCGAGCTGGGAATTGCTTGCGAAAAGTTTATCATGTGCTTACCTGACTGGCATGTGGGCATACATAGTTTAAAACTTGCTTTTTTCTGCTTGTATATAAGCCTCACATTTGCCTGATGCTGCTGTTTGTGCAGTGGCAGTTAGTGGTGCCCTGTATATACTCACGCAATAGAAGTTATACTTCCCCTATAAAAACTACCTCTGAACTTTTCTATAGCCCTGTGCTACTCAAGGAGCAACTACTTTGCATGCTGAGCAGCATTTAGTTACCTCTAGATTACATTATTACAGCACTCAGGACTATCTCTGTTTAAATAGCAAGTGTTTTGCACACTGGGCAGTGTCACCAAATAGGATAGCTGTAGATTACAGTAAGTAAGCACTCATTCTTCATCTAGTTGCAAACATCTCCCATTCTTTTCCCTTGTAAAGCACATATTAAGGACATGCAGCCATGGGTAGCTGCTTTTCTGCTACCTCTGCATCTAGCTTGGTGACATGGGCATCTTGAGCAATGTTGCAATTGCTTAATGTACACTGACAATCATGTAATTCTGAAACAGACTAATACAATATGTGAGAGATGTAGTGACACAATGTCCCTGGAAGAAAGACTGTCATGTACAGACACAAAAAATGCCAAACAGGTTGTCAGTGACACACACACACACACACACACACACACACACACACACACACACACACACACACACACACACACACACGCACACACACACACATACACACACCACACACCGCACTACAAAGGACCAGATAAATAGACCCACATATGCAGTGGTGCTCATGTGTAACCTATCCAAACCTCAAAGGCCTCTCAGACACAGTCCTCAGAAACTCTGCATGCATACAAACAAGACAACTCCTGCCACAACACATAAAAACACATCTTATTGTGTTACTACTACCAAGCTGAAAAGGCGTAACACCATACAATCCAATATTTTGGTCATATGAGACTCCATTGTAAGACTCACTGTTGTCCCTCTCACCAGGATGGATAAGAAGAAGGTTACAGTTAGCTGCCTGTCAGGGGCCAGGATTTGCCAGATCACTCAAATGTAAAAAACAGAAGACATCTGTGATGCCCCCTCCTCTGGGCCAGTGATCAAGGAGCCTCAATCCTCACACTGAAACCAGTGATGGACATTCGCTTGGAACAAAAATAGATACACACAGTATTTCCAGATGCAGCTCTCTGCACCAAGCACAATATACAATCTTTATGGCCTTAACCAGGTAATTTAATTTCAGACTATTTTTCAAAGTTAGCTGGACTGAGATTAACCTCTTCTCTTCCAGTATTCTCTGTTACAATATATTCATTTCAACAGTTTCAATACAGTCTGACATACAAGTGTATTTCTTTTCTGTCCAGCAGGACCCACTGTTGGTACATTTTTAACACAGACAGCTTTACAAATACATTTTGAACACAAGCACCTGTACAAATCAGTTTGATATACAAATGTATTTATTTATTTATTCATTTATCCATTTATTGACATTTGTTTACCGGGAAAGTCCACTGGACCAAGCTAACCCATTTTCAGTGGAGGCCTAGGGAGAAAAGCTCCAATGTAAAAAAATAATAATACATAAAATTATAAAAAGCTTATAAAATTACATAGAATGAAATATGACTGAATAAAACAATGTATAAACAGAAAGGTAGACATAGTAGTAGCACAGAGGCACAATAATAACTTGAAAATAATACAGAGCATAATACAGTGGTTTCTGAATTAAACAGACATATTCAGTAAAAAAGAATATATAATTTGAGGCATTATTAAGATGAAGCAGTAGAAAAATATGGATGTAATTTAGTGAGAAAGGCATATAGTTATGAGATTATAATGGCATGGGGGTAAGGAAATAAATAAAGGAGAGACAAAAGAGGGAGTACGAGGGGGAAGTGTCAAAGTTAAAGGACAATAAAAAGATAGGAGGGGAAGAGGATTAGTAAAGTAGAAGGAAGGTGGACATGGGGAGGGAAAGATGGGGAAAAGGAGTAAGGAGGTAAGTGAATATTAAGAGGGGGAGTTAGATAGAAGTTCATTAGGAATTTAAAATAAAAAGGTAATTATGAGGAGAAGCTGGATATAGACAGATTCAGGGTTTTAATAAGTAGATTAACTTTAAGTAATGGCTGAGGTAGGAACTGAACAGTTATATATCCACTTGGAGAAGAAATTATTGTGCACTACACTTTTGAAGTTAGAAGGTCTTGGTTGTAAGCAGATAGATGCTGGATAGTTATTCCATATTTTGAAAATTGTCCAGGAGAATAATAATTGATCTGCAGGTAGTCTGAGTTTGTGTATTTGGAGAAGATATTGGTGTTCAGACTGCAGAGGCCGAGCTGGATTGTAAAGGTTGACAAGGGAGGTTAGTGCAGGACAGTCATGAGGCTTATATATCAGTTTATGAGTGGTTGCGAGCTGGAGGAGGAGCAGGTAGTGGGGGGGGGGTCAAGCCATTGTAATTGTTTTAGGGTGATACAGTGATGAGTAGAATGGTGACTATTTGTGGCAAATTTAGTAATCTTATTATAGCATGTTTCTAATTTAGCCTTCAGGGAAGACTGCAGGTTAATTAATAAAGGAGCACCATAAGTTAGCGAAGGCAGAAGGTAAGATAGTGCTAATGCTTGTCTAGAAAGGAGGGAGAGGAACCTGTTATACCTGTAGAGTAGCCCCAGATTTTTGTGGGTCTTGCTTATATTGTTTTGAATATGAAGATTGAATTTGAGGTTATCATCAATAATTACTTCCAATAGCTTAGTGTGGGTTACTAACTCAATTTTTGTGGAGTTAAGAGAGAACATTTTGAAGTCAGCTTTATTAATGGATGAATTTCTCTTGCGAGTAAAGATCATAAGTTTGTTTTTTTTAGGATTTAGAGAAAGGTGTTTTTTCTGAAGCCAGGCTTCTACAGTGGAAAATGCAGCTTGGGGGATTTGGTTTAGTATGTTAGAGTTGTGAGCAGAGCAGACTATAGTGGAGTCATCTGCATACTGGACTAGGGAGCTCTGCTGGATAGCTTGGTGGATATTGTTAATAAAAATGTTAAACAGTAGAGGGCCCAAAATTTAGCCTTGGGCTATACCTGTAGGGAAGTGAAGGTAAAGGGAAATGGAGTTCTGCCATTTAACAGCATGCTCTCTGTTACAGATGTAGCTTTTAAACCAGTTAAGTGACTGAGGAGATAGGCCAATACTGGAGAACTGGGAGAGGAGGAAAATGACATACAGTTCTTTACAAAACTCCAGCTAACTATGTTGGCATGTTACACATCCACTTCCCTACTTCTCCTGGCAAAGCTGGCAATACCTCACATCATCATAATGTTCCTCCACTGACTATATGAAGAGAGACATGATCGAGCTCCCAGAATATGTGTCACAGACAGGTATAAGCCTAGCACTGAGCAACATTCTACTGTCTCCAAGGATGATGTCACAATGCCAGCAGAAAAATTGACTTTAATAATTGGCTTAGCTACTGGTGTCATTCCAAAGGGGTCCAATATTTGTCAGCCTGGGAAAATGTGATTGACAGGCCACGTTGCTTTGCAAGGGATGATTTTCATCTGTCACAGCTAGGCTTTCAGAAATTGGCCAAAACATTATCCATCCATATAATGCCTTTTTTAGGCATTGCCAAACAGACAAACCTTCCATCACAGCAAAATCTACTCAGGATAAGCTAAAGGTATTACTGTTCAATGCTAGGAGTCTGAACAAAAGACTACTCTCCCTGGAAACAGTTCTCACCATGGAAAATACAGAAGTCTGTGCAGTTACTGTAACATGGTTCAAAGCTACGGAAAGCACACCAGCAGTTCATGGCTATAATATCTTTCACACATTCCAATCATCCTCTGCACATGAAAAGGCAAAAGGTGGAGGTATATCCATCTACTTAAAGGATAAGCATACGTCAAAACTGGTCAAATAAAATGACATACCTCAGGTACTCCATGTCCAACTAATTATAGGAATTACCTTATCCTTGTTAGCTACAGCTCCCCCCACCATGAACCAAGAACCTCATACATCATACCTGAATTTACTAGAATCACTTACTTTTCAGCTTTATACCATACTCATGGCTGATTTCAACTACCCCTGTATTAACTGGTACGCATACACAACCGCTGACATGTAGGCTCAAAGATTTCTAGACTTTGTCAATGCAAATGCCCTGGAGCAGCTAGTCTTCACTTCCACTAGAGGTACAAATATCCTTGACCTGGTACTCACAAATATGGGAGAACATCTGTTGCCCCTCCCCAAGTGTGATGTCCTCACTGGTTAGGTCAAATAACAAAATGGTCTCCCTTGGAGTAAATATAAAACTAGAATCACCACCTAAACCCAAAACCTTTAAGAATTTTTCTAAGGCAAACTACCTTCTATTAAGTGATGGCATAGTAGTTTCCAAGCTCCCCCAAACCCAGAAAATACAGAGGCCTATGCGGAGGTGTAGACAAAAACCCTGTGCAACCATATAAACATCTACATAGAAGCGGTAGTACCAGACCAAAACAATCCTAGGACTAACCACAAAAACAAGCCACACTGGTGGACCCATGGTATAAACAGGTTGTACAACAAAAGAAAGAAAGTCCTATCTAAAATTAAGAGTGAATGTGCACAAGAGAGCAAAATCTCCCTCATTAGTCTAAACAAACAAATCAGGGGACTACTCAAGTTTTTAAAGGCAAAAATAGCCTCCTAAGATATGATAACCATAAGGCATTTTTAGCTGTGTCCACATTCTTAAGGGCAACACCCAACAATGTGCAGAATTAGTTGTAGTTAACATCACCTATACTCAGCCAGAAGATATTGTAGCAAATCTGCTGGCCAATAAATTCAGCTCAAATTTCACCCCCCCATCACTTCCGGTTATCCCCCAAGAAATACCCTCCATCATTCCTCTATGAGATATTACCAAAGCACAGTTCACCACTGCACTCTAAAGCTGAAACATGGCTTCAGTGGGTCCCAACATTTAAATAGCTTGAAAAAGGAAATATAAAAACACAGCTTTAATGGGTCCCAACATTTAAATAGCTTGAAAGTAGAAAAACGGTAGTTTCGTTGATTTTTGGAATAATAAAAGTGCATAAAGATCAGTATAGCCCTCCCCCACTTAGAACAAAAGTTTCAGCTGGTAGATCGAAAACTGAACCGTTGTCTATGTATATGGATGTGCATGCCAAACATTTGGTGGAAAAAGAATTACACAACTTACGCAATTCATGAAATTTGTTGCAAATGTTAAATTCCATCCCTATTGATGAAAAGGTTATTTTCATTACTACCGATGTGGTGAATTTATTTTCTGTTATTCCGCATGACATAGGGTTAGAACATTTCCATAATATTTTATTAAAGGATGATTCTTTTAGTATGATTGAGACTTCTATCATCTTGGAGATTCTCATAATAGTATTAAAAAACAACTATGTTTATTTTGACGGTGAATTTATTAGTTCACCATAATTTAAGAAAGTATTTGGATACTTTAGATTTTTGGGCGACATTTTAATATTGTGGACTGATGACATTTCTGTTTTTGATGAATTTTTAAATGAATTAAATACCTCCTGTAGTTTTCTGAAGTTTACTTGTTCTGTTGATATAGATTCAATAAATTATTTAGATATTACTACTTCTGAAGATTATAGTCAGAAAAAACATGTTTCAAACATCTATAGAAAGGAAACATATCCTAACTCTTTGCTTCATTATCATTGCAATCATTCTCACTTCCAGAAAAGAAACAGTTAAAGGTCAAATGATGTGCTTATCAAGACTGGTATCAATGGATGAGACATCTCAGACTGAGTTAGACAAATTAAGATGTTTACTGATAGAAGCTACCCATCTTAAATATCTTAATTTGTCTAACTCAGTATGAAATGTCTCATCCATTGATACCAATCTTGAGATGTTTACCTTATAGAAGCTACCCATCCGTGGTGGTGCAGTGGTAGGGTTGTTGCCTCACAGCAAGAGGTTCTCCCGTTTGATTCTCGGCTGGAGTGCGGGAAGTGCCTTCTGTGTGGAGTCTGCATGTCCTCCCCGTGGTCGAGTGGCGTTCCGAAAGACATGTGTGAATGGGTGTGCCTTCGTTGAAGGTTGGGCATCGAGCTGGCAACTCGGCACCATAAAAATCTACTGCCAATCATTAGCGGGCCGGAGTTCTGCTGTGGCGACCCCTAACCGGGAAAAGCCGAAAGACAAACAACAACAACAACTGATAGAAGCTACCCAACTGCACTGGTAGAGACCATCAAATTAGAGATACTTAGGGGTAGAAAAGACAAATACGCATCAATTTTAAACAACATAAATACACAGAACAATGAAGTATTATTTGAAAACAACAATACAGACAGGATGGAGGCTATGATAATTAAATATAGCCATCAAGCGATATTAAAAAATGTAAAATTACCAATGTATTGTATAAACACACTTTACAATCTTCCAGATTTAAAAAAATGTTTATTCTTTGTTATAGATGGAGTATACACAACAAACGGAGGGTGGAATTATGAATTATTGCTTGAACATAAAGAATTACATTGGCAGGTACCTCTAGATGCAATGAAAAAAACAGGATTAAATGATGTGTTGTCTCTGAACTGTATTCTCAAGGACAGGACTGAAAAATTCAGTTAAATTAAATTAAATTTGAATTACTAGTTAGTAATTTTTTGTTTTTGTTTTTTGTATGGACTGTTTTATAAATATATGCAATTTTTTTAAATGAACATATTTTATATATAGGAGTGGTCCCAGCACTGAGCCCTGTGGTGCACCACTGGTAAGTGGCTTCCTGCTGGCTCTGGATTTGCCCACTCTAACAACTGTCTTCTCTGTGAGCCATTTGGCTATCCATCTAGTTATGTAGGTATTTATGCCCAGTTTTGTGATTTTATCTATAATACCTGAGTGAGGAATTGTGTCAAATGCCTTAACCAGGTCAAGGGAGGCAGTATGCCCTGTTTCACCCTCATCTATGGCCTAGTGACTTTCTCAAAGAAATTCACTGGAATGAGCAAGCATGACCTGTCCTTGACAAAGCCAAACTGGGTTGGGTCCAGTGTTTGGAGGGTTCCTATGTCATTATTTTTAGGTCCGTGATTATTCTTTCCATGGCCTTGCATATACAATTAGTCAAACTTCTTCTTCTTCTTCTTCTTCTTCTTCTTCTTCTTCTTTCAGCTTTTCCCGGTTAGGGGTCGCCACAGCGGATCACCTGTCCGCTCATGATTGGCAGTGGAGTTATGGGACTGTAATTTCCCAGGTCTGTTGTTAGTCCCACTTTATGCATAGGGATGACTATTGCTGTCCTACACTCCACAGGGTCAAAGCCACTGTGAGGGCTGTGGTTAAACAGAGATCATAGTGGCCTGGTAGGTCCTGTTTCAAGCTAAACAAACACCCAGCAAGACAAGACACCTTAGCACCTCCAGCAAAACTCCCTTCCAATATAAAAGCAGATTTGGAAAACTAGCTATTGAAGTCACTTCAGTAATAAGAAATGAACTCACAATGCCAAAACCAACATTTAATACAAAACTTCTTGGCGCTTTCACCTGCATGAGGGTTACCTGATCTAGGGATCTAATCCTGGCCTAGGACATGAAAATAAACATGCTGGAGAGACAGATATGTGTCTCACAGATTACCCCTTCTCTGGAACAGGCTTGCTGTTCATGTAATGCAGAGCCCTTCCCCGACCCTCTTCAAATACAATTTGGTTCAATGGATGGAAAATTGTAAATTCACTCTTGGGGGATGTCACCCGTGTCTCTTATGCACAAGGACAGTTTGTAAAATACACAGAGGAATAGGCACAAACCTAAGCCAGCTGCTAGCCCTTAGGGATCAGAAATTGGGCAAACTTTGGGTAATAATGGTTAGGCTTGTAAGGACTCTTAAACCATTAGCCTAGTAATTTCCTATGAGCCTATGAACATCCATACAAGCATTACAATAAAATCTGTGATTGTTTGCAGGTATTATTCACTTGAATGTTATCACATGACATCCACGGCTGTTTGTAAATATTTTTCACCTAGTGTAAGGAATGCTGCAGATTTGACATCCTTCATTGATTTTATGTTATTTGCATTGAGGTTGTATAACTTCAATTGATGGACATTGATAATGCACAACCCAGTTTATGAACCACTTGTCTGGACATATATAGATTTCCTGTGAATCCTTGAGAGTATGCCGACCTTGCTGGATATATACATTTTGTGCTAAGTTATGTTGTGTGCACTAAGGGGTATTAGTATATTATTTGTTTATCCACAACTTTTGCATGGAACTTAATGAGATGCACCGGATTCTGTGAGCTTTATGGAATCCTGACCCAGACATGTGGACTGTTCAAAAGTTAATCATGATCCCAAAGGCTGAAAAGCTGTATTATTGAAATGTTTATTGATGTGTTCATTCGGATTTTATCTTGATGTAGAAAGATCATGACATACCTTGTATAGGGCTTTTTTCAGCACTGACACCATTAACTTCATGAACCCACATTACCAGCTTTGAATGCATTCATAAACTGTGATCCTCACACTTGCTGTGACTGTCTGGTGTGAACCCACACCAGTAGGTTCCCCATGCCAATGGTATATGTTGCCATATTTCACTGAATATGATGGGGGGGGGACACTGATTTTCATTTTTTCCAGGAAAATACTGATGATGAATTCTGATTATTGACTGAGAATTGAAAAATCATGGCATTTTCATGGAATTTTGCAATGAAGACCAGAGAACCAGTTCACTATAAGGTGTATTTCTGCTGATGTTTATTATTTATAATATTGCCAGCTTGCATTATTGAGTGTTGTGTGCCTAAAATCTGTTTAAATTTTTAATATATTTATTGATGCAGATGAAAGTTGTAATTAAATCAGTATGTTGTTGGTTCTTTTGGCTTTTCCTGGTTAGGGGTCGACACAGCGGAACTCCGGTCCGCTAATGATTGGCTGTCGATTTTTACATGTCGAGTTGCCAGCCCTGATGCACAATCTTCAACGAAGGTACGCCCATTCATGCATGTCTACACAGAAGACACTGTAGCTGAGAATCGAACAGGGAAACGTCTATCTGTGAGGCAACAACGCTACCGCAGCACCACCACCACAGTCTGGAAATTACATTTAAGAATCACATGTATAATTCCCAGATTTGATCATAAGAAAATGCAATTTCATTTTTTTGAAAATAAAAATCAGTGTTCCTGGTGATGTACTATGCAGAGGTCTATCATACTGAAGCTGCTAGTGGGTATTTCCTACTTTGGCCCTAATTACCCCATGCAGTGGGCATAGCACAGGGTTGTCATGCAAGTGATGTAAGCCTACAGATATCTCTGCTCCCTTATTGCACAGATACCCTTGGATATGCATCCCTGGTCTCCACTCTGGAAAGCATTACATGTAGAGCACCCCTAAATGCATACGCTCCTTCACCTGAGAGAAGTGAGCAGGCATAGTCATTTAATTCCTCTCCACTGCTAGTTGGGTTGTTCCGTGCCAGGGCCAATAATAGAATCCTGGTTCTTCGACTGTAGTCAGGGATATATGTGTGTGTGTGTGTGTGTGTGTGTGTGTGTGTGTGTGTGTGTGTGTGTGTGTGTGTGTGTGGGTGTGTGTGTGTGGGTGTGTATTTAAGTATACATGGAAAATAGATATAACCACAGGGAAAACTGGCACTTTGCGAGCATCAAAGTTGCTGGCTGACCTAACTTAAAATCAGGAAAAAAGAACCATGAACATTTATCATTCTTATTTGAGATTTCAAAGTAATCAAGCACTTACAACTTGTTTAGAAATTGATACTTATTTATAGGAAAGTAAAAGATGTCAATTACATGAGCACTTTTGCTCTTAACAGACCTTTATTAGATCTAACATCTAACTCCAGGTTATACGACATGCATTATTTCATAGGATCATTGGAAGTTACTAGTCTAATGGCCCTAGGTTCCTTACAAGGCCAGCCAAGTTCTTACCCTTATTTACGCGATCAGCACCTATTCCCACTGTTCAAGAGGGACACAGGTGGAACCCCCAGGGTGAATTTACTGTCACCCATCCAATTGTCCAGACTGTGTTTGAAGAGGGCCAATGAGATACTCTGTTTGACATGAACTGGGAGTCTGTTCCAAAGGTGTGGTAACCTCTGGGAGACAAATCTGTCCCTCCAGCAGGTTTTATTAATGTCACATACCAGGTTAAGGTCTTTAGAGCTAGTAACCTGTGTACCATTTGACTTACGAATATGCAGCATTTCCAATAACGCAAGGTCAGAGATTGCCTTGTATGCAGGGCAGAAATCACCTCTGGGTAGTCTGTATGAAACAGAATAAAGAAGCAGTGATTTCAGATGATCCCCATAGAACAGATGCTGAAGACCTTGAATTTTCCTTGTGAGGAACCTTTGTGGTTTGTCCAGTTGTTACAGGTGCTTAGAAAGGTACATACCAAAAGGGGCATTTTACTCAATTATTATAGGGAAGAGTACCGGGAGGTTATGACTTCTTTATATGCTTTCCCTGTGGTTTAATGTTTTTTTCTTAAGACATCTTACCCCATGCCTGTAAAACTATTGTACTTCATTACAAGTATCTGTTTATCTGTATCTATATATTTATATCTATAGCTATCTATCCATCTCTTTCTCTATATATGTAAACTTAAAGCCCCTTCTGAGTGAACCAGGGCTTGACAAAACTATCTCATATGAAACTTGGGAGCAGGTTTTAACATGGGTCCTGCAGTGGTGCAAATTCACCATTCTGCCACACCAATTTGGGAATGGCCTTTAGCATGGGTCGTGCAGTGGGGCAAAGTCACCAATCTCCCACACCAACTTGGAAATGGCCTTTAACACGAGTTGTGCAGGAGAGTAAGTTGAGCACTCTTCCCCTCTCGGCCTTTTGATGGATCAGGAGCAGATAATATAGTTCTGTCCAGCTGTGGTTCAATCAAATATGGGTAGACAAAATTAAGGAAGCTAATAAATATATATCAACCCACAACTCCCTTTTCCCATTTTTGTACATGAGGTCGTAGTGTCACTTCAACAATGGCAATCATTTTGAACCAATGTTCACATGGTGGTTGCTGTACATGTATATATATATATATATATATATATATATATATATATATATATATATATATATATATAAACACACACACACACACACACACACACACACACACACACACACACACACACACACACACACACACACACACAGAGAAACGTAAAAAAAGTAGGATTCAGAATGTGGGATACATAGTTTTCTATACTAATTGAGCTGTCTTTTATGTGCCACATTTACCTTTCAAGTGTTTATTCTGATTAAAAACCTCATGGAGGCTAGTCAGACATCTTTAATTTCTCTGTGATGTTTTGATACCTTCCAGATACACTATCTGAGATACTGCAGTCATTTTTGCAATGGATAGACTCTAATTTGAGAGCTGTGTGTAATTCTACTCATTCCTAGAATTTCCTTTTATGCTGCAGAAATACCAGAACTCTTCTTCGCTAAACAACAGCTTTGACAACAGTTCCTTTGGTAAGCATACCTACTAGCTTCCTAATGACTTGAAGTGGTAAACCATCTAAAATTGGTCCTTGTTCCCCAAACATTGTACATGATCACTGTCCACATCTCAAATTGATATTACCATGTCTGTTTACCTAAACCACTCCTTTCCCATGATGGTACCTGTTCTACCTTTCCAACCCTTTCCTGGTTGAATACTTGACTTTGCCTGGCTCCTACCTCCTGTTTGCTCATTTCATCAACTTCCACAGTGGCATTACCTATTTTTCTGTTCTTCTTCTGTTGTACACTCATATCATGTTGTAGTTTCACTATGAATGCACTGGTGAATAAAGATATGTATGCTTAACTTTTCTTTTATCACTTTTGAATTATTGATGTAACTCATTGCTTATTATTGAGAGCTTTCTGTAAGCTGAAGGGATCATTTTTCTACATGCTAGTGTGTAGTTGCCATGTCAATGTTGCACATTAGAGGGTGCTGTTTGCTTGTAATAAGTGAAGGGACTCATGAGAATCCTGCCATGACAACAGTGCCGACAGACATCTTTCAAACTCAATCTTTCCAAAAAAGCTGGGGGATGCAAGGCAGACCCAATTAGTTTTCTTTAGATAAGCTGTTAATTGCTTTGTGGATGTTGTTTGCCTAGGTATCTAGACAGTAACATGACTGAGTTAATGAGTGTGTCTGATTTATGTAAAAAGTCATACCACTTTCAGTAATCTGCACGCTGTCAAGACATCGTCTGATCTTAAGCTCACGTAACTAAAATATCAGCAGTATTACATCAGAGGTTTGATGCTGCCCCAGAAATTAGAATTAGAGCTGAGCTTGGGAGGTGTAATAAGAGATAAACAAAATTCCCTTTGGAGATACTGTTTAAAAGTGCAGTAAGTTTAACAATTTAGCTAATTATTTATTTATTCAATATTTGCACACTGCTAAATTTGCTGTCTCCACAGCTTACCTAAAGTGGAGCTGTGGATCTCTGGGATTCTAGTCTAGTCAAGCAGTGTTTGTGGCTGGAATGCAGAAGTATAAACCAAGTCTGAATCCTATCACAGCTTTCAGACAGAATAAATCTGGGCAGGTCAGGTACAACGCTATCAGTTAGTTAAGAAACAAAAGGATGTTCCTTTTTGGGGGATAGCAGTTGACACACTTCTGTAATACTGTTCTGCTTTAGTAAATCATAAAACAAAAAATGAAATTGTATTTGATGCATAGAGAATACAGAAGGACTTAAGTCTTTATGCATCTTTGTAAATATTTTGGCACTTTCAAAATGAATTGCATGCTGGATTTTTAGCTTTCAGTAACTCTATAGTGGCAGCTTAGAATTAACTGAAGTGTGCAAACATTGCTCTTTTCTTGTCTGCCTTTTTCTAATTGTTCCTGCTACTTGTTCTTGTGTGTACTGGCCTGAACTGCTAAGGGCCCCATGCTGAGAATGAAGAGGCTTTGTTCATGGCTGAACATGGCCTTTGACATAAGCATATCAAACCAGGGCATAAATGAGTCAATGAACTAACAAATATAAGGTAGACGTGTCTGTGAGGGAATAATCTGTATTTTTTTCAAATGCTAGTGACTGTCATTTCACAGAAACAGGCAGCACTCCATTCTGAGCTCTGAAAACTGGATGTTGCAGTCCTCAGGATTTTCATAATATGTTAGGCTGGTTTATGGAGCAAGTATCATATAAAAAATGTGGATTTAAGTTCCATGTGAATGAGGTAAGCTAAATGATGATTACCTACAAAAATTACTTCTAGTTATTACAGTGATATTACTCATTTTTTAATGTTTGCTTGCCATTTACACATCCAGTTGGTGCTTTTCGCTGCCACAGTCCTAAGGAGCAGCGTATTGCCACCAGCATTCCTAGAAGATGGTGATTCGTTGCCACATACTGACATCACCTGGGTGGTATCATCTCTCAGCAGTAAACACCAGCATGTTCAGCTTCCTTCTGATGTCATCAGTCTTTCAACTCGGGGCTATGTGACAGTGAGTGTAAAGAATGGATGTCCATGTTCATCCACCTGATGAGTCCCCTTCCTGAAACCAGTCAAAGAAAACTTCACATTGTGTGTGTGTGTGTGTGTGTGTGTGTGTGTGTGTGTGTGTGTGTGTGTGTGTGTGTGTGTGTGTGTGTGTGAGAGAGAGAGAGAGAGAGAGAGAGAGAGAGAGGAAGGAGAGATACTGCTCAACTGACCAGAATTTCCAAGAATTGTAGACAACCCATGAGAGGCATCTGGGCATGGTGAAAATGAAACCTCTAACCCGAAGTTATGTCTAGTAACTTTTCATGGACAAATAATCACAGAACTTACAAATGTGTCAGGTGACAGATGACAGCAAGCACCATTATACAACTGGTAGAGGCAAAAGCATCCTGATATCACTTGTATATAGACTGTGCAAGCCTTTTTGTAGGCAATGTAATTCTTACAATGGTGGAGATTAATTTAAATTGCCCTAATCTGGTCTCTATGGAATCAGCTAATTTGGAGAAAATGCTTTGCAGTTCTAAGGATACAATTCCTGAGAGGTTGGATCTTAGCACAAACTGTAAATGACAGCAGGGAACAACTGACATTAGATGACTAAAACCTTCATGAAACAGAATTAAAATATTTCACTTCAGCATCCCATCACCGAGCCACATATGGGCAGGAAGAAAGATTTATACAGGCTTTTAAAAAGTCAGTAGAAATAATGAGCACAAATACAAAGCCACACATCAGAAACTGGACGTTTTGTTTCTATATTAAGTGCAGACCTATCAGTCATGCAACCACAAAACAGATAATTATTTTGTTATTTCTAAGAAGGTGCTTGAGATTATGACTGGACTTAATGAAGTTGAATATTCATAGGTATGATAATGAGAGGTAATTTCAAATTATGCATGATGGTATGATGGTCTCATACAGTGTATGCTTTGTTAGATTACTAAATAAATAAATAAATAAATAAATAAATAAATAAAAGAATGAATAATTCATGCATTTGGTAAACACTGGACAAGTTATCTGGAGAAAGTATTTGGACAGTAACTGGCACCCTAGTCAATCCAAACATTTGGTGCTAGTAGCCAGGTAGCTGAATTTGATAATGAACAAATCACTTCATAGTATCAATCCACAGCATGACCGGAGTATAATGGATATTTCCCACCAAGGACCAGGAAGTATTACTGATTTTCACCATGAACAATTGAGAATGGATATTTCATGCTCCATTCTGTGATCAAAAAAGGATGAGCACTCCCAGCCATGAAGACAAAAGGATGGAGGTTCCATGTCATGACCAGAAAGGGATGGCTGTTACAGACCGCAACCAAAAAAGGATATATGTTCCATACAATTACCAGAGAAGAATATGTGTTCCTCAATACCATTACAGAAGGATAGATGTCACACTCTATACAGAGAGAAGAATTGGAGTCTTTTCATTGATTAAGATGAAGGGATGTCCCAGACCAGAATCTATACTGAAATAGCTCCAATGGGATCAGTGCTCTACCCCAGTTAACAAATTCAGAATAAAATAAAAAATAAATAAAATAAAATAAATCCAGAGAATAAAAAGCAGAAACCATCAGTGTTCACAAATTGTCTAGCTCCAATTATAGCTCATTGAAGGCTAGATGATATCCAAATGTTTCCATATTTAGATGACTTGCTTATCATTGCAGAGTATTTTTCAAGGTGTCAGGAATCCCTGTTTTGGGTAAGAGATCTCTTACACAAAACTGGGATTCCAAGAACACATTCAAAAGTCTTTTTGACTCCCTCACACAAGACTCTGTTCCTGGGATGTCAACTAGACGCCACAGTTCAAAGAGCATTTCTTCCACAGGAAAAAAAAAAACATCTTTATTTAGATCTATTTCTAAGGTTTTCAACTCAGTCTTCAGTCACTGTGAGGGGATATCACAGGGTACACTGGCAAGACTCCACACAAGAAAGATAAAGTGGTATCTGAAATAGCTTTAGTGTCAGTATCAGTACCCCTTCAGATCCCAATGCTGGGGTTTATTGGAAAATAAATCCTTTGCAGGAGACAACAGATATACTTAAATCTAGGTCACCCCTTCTTCCTCCCTGTTCCAAAGCAGTCAGTCACTAAAAAATGCTTTGAACTTTGCTTGGGGAGCAGTTTCAGGAGGGATAAAAGTGCAAGGGGTGTGGGACACCAAGGATAGATACAAGCACATAAATGTCAAGGAGATACTTGCACTAATCAAGGCACTCAACTCTCTGAACCATCTTTGGTTCCTAGGACCTCTTCAAGTGGTTACAGAAAATAGCACATGGTACGTCACCAAGTAAGGGGGAACCAGGATGTACCTCCTTTTCAGACTAGCCATGTTAGCTTGGGATGTGTCTTCATAGCACATTCTCATTCTACAGGCATTCTGCATTCTATCATAGCAAAACTTTGTGGCAGGCTAGCTGAGCAGGACCAAGACAGACCCTCACAAATTGAAACCAAATCAGGTGGTCTTCCAAGATTTGATCCATCTGTGGGGAATTCTTCAAGCAGACCTCTTTGCCTCCTCTCTCAGGAATCAGTTGGCAAAATTCTGTTTCGAAGACTCCATGCAAAAAGGCCTGGAAGACTGATACCTTTTCTATTATTTAGACAGGAATGTTTCTGTATGCCTTTCCATCTTTCCACTAATATCCAGGGCACTTCTGAAAATTCAAAAGGAATCACCCAAGATCATTGTGGTGACTCACTTCAGGCCCAGGTAGCTGAGGTTCTCCCTTCTTTTGGAAGTGGCCATGGGCAATTACCACAAGCATTTTCACAGAGTGGATCCACTCACACAAGACCAGGGGTGTTTGATACACCCCAACAGCAATCATTTTCAGTTGACTTTCTGGATGATGGGGTCTTAATTCCTTTTAGGGACCTGTTTTCTGAGGACTTGCAGCAGGTACTAATGAAGGCTAGAAAGCCTGCAACTAGAAAATCATATATTAACAAATGGAAAAGGTTTTTTTTAATTGGTGACAACAACACAGCCAGCACCCATTCAGGGCTAGTTGTTTCTGGTTTTACAATATTTCTATGAGTTACGATCCTATGGTCTTTCTTACTTCTCTGTCAAGGTTCATTTATCAACAATTTCAGCATGTCTACCCATGGATCATCCTCTTTCAATGCAGTCTCGTGTCAAAATGTTCTTGAAATTTGCATAAGAGTCCTCCTAAAAAACTGGCGACCTGTCCTTGGGATCTTAATTTTGTGTTAGAAGAGTTCAAACTTGCTCCATTGAATCAGCTAATCTGGCTAACTTGAGGCTCTTAACGTGGAAAACAGTTTTACTGATTGCTGTGACTTCTGCAAGTAGGGTATCTGAGTTGCAGCTTTTATAGTGAGCCAACCCTTTCTCAATTTCCACTGGGTCAGTGTTTCTTTGAGAACTAATCCTTCTTTTATGCCTAAAGTGGTATTTGAGTTTTCTTTAAGCCAAACTGCCCAATACCCCATTTTCTTTTCTGAACCTAAAAATGAGGAAGAAAGGGTAGAAAGGGTACTCCAGACAACTCAGATACTGCCTTAACAGAACTAAATCTTTCAGGTCTTTGGATCAATTGTTCATTTCTTGTAAAGGCAAGAAGGATCAACCTGTATCAAAACAGACTATTTCCATATGGTTGTCTAGTACTGTTACCTTTTGTTATACTCACTATAACAAATCTATTCCAGGCAGGGCCAAGGCCCACGGTACCAGGGTCTTATCTTCATTTATGGCCTTTTGGAAAAGGTTGGATTCTTGACATATTCTAGAAGCTGCTATTTGATCCTTTGTACCTACTTTTAATAAACATTATAAGCTTGATTCCTTCTCTAGATCTAGGCCAAGCTTTGCTAGGACCATTTTCCCAGGGGCTCCTGGACCCTTCTCCTTCCACCTCCCAAATATCGTTATGGTAATCTACCCATATAGCCAAGGCTACTGCGGCAGTGGTGAATATGAAGAACATAGTACAGTTGTGTAAGTTGAACTTAACCATAACAATAGATGTTTGAATGACCACTGCTGCAGTAACTACTCCCTCCATCCACCCCATTGTTTTTTGGGGTTTTTTTATACCAGGGTGTGGACATATATTTTTCATTCTAAACATTGTCCTTTCAGGGCTCAGCCTCCCTCTCGATGCTGGCAGGAAAGTTCTGAAGGGTTTGTCAACTAAAAATGTGTCTTTTAGTCAGCTCATCTTGAGCTACTTGACAGCTTGGATGATTGGAAGGTACCTTGAAGCTTTAGAAACTGGTCGGCTGTTATATCCTTGGCAGGATATAATCCATATAGCTAAGGCTACTGCAGCAGTGATCATTTAAACATCTAATGTTATGGTAAGTTCAACTTATACAGCTGTAGTTTCTCAATTAAAAGATGCGTTTATTTTAATATTATAAGGATGTAGTGTATACTGCAGGATTATGTTTGTTTTGATGTTAAGAATTAAAACTAATATTTAAACTAAATTAAGATGTGGCTGGAGTGCTGGCCCACTTGAGAGTTTAGTTATTATTCAAGTATGAGTACAGACAGAGTGCTCAATCTGAGATGGTTATAGGTTCATAGATTAATACAAGGCTAACTGCCCCCATGGGCCATTTAAGCCTAGCCAATTACCCCATATGAGAATCGAACCCTGCACCTTGTGTCTGTAAGGTGAACACCTTAACCATTATGCCAGCCTATCTGGCTTAGAATATTTTTTTCACGTGGTCTGTAAAGATTTTATCAACATTTCTGTATTGAGGAGCCTGAGGTACTTTTCTCCTCACTATGATGATAAAGTTTTTGCACTATTTGACTCAAATTTAATTTGTTGGTACGTATTTCTGCATTCCAAACAATAAACCACTGCCCTTGTGGAATTTATGGTTCCACAGTAGGGGAGAAAGGTCCCTTCCCCAGTATGTAGAAGACTAATAGATATGATGCCTGAGTTAATTTGATTGTGTAATGTTTAAATTTTACTGACGGTAAGGGTGTCTGACTTATGAGAAAGGCAATGTGTCTATAATGGTGAATAAACTACTCTTTGCAGCTGAGTTAGGTTGGTTGTTGAGAGGTAGGCCCTGGTCTAGTATTAGATGGTTTGTCCAGTTTAACAGTTTGTTAGGATTAACTGGGTGATGATGATTGGTAGAAGAGATTATACGGTATCAGATGTAATTTATGTTTTACACTCATGACTGCGCTGGGGTATGTCAATGCATTTTGAATGGAAAAGGGATGTAAATGTAAAGGTTGGTAGTATGGAAGGGGAGAATTTCTTTCCCAGCTACATTATCTGTATCAGGCGGGGGATGGGGTGGGGGACATAAGAAAAAGGAGTGCCTGCAGTTACATATTAATTGTTGTTACATCATGGGCCCGATTCCAAAAGACTTGCTGTTAGTCTGAGAGATCGCTTACAATGAGAGCATTTCTTTTGGAATCTGGTCCTTTGTGTAAGCCTGTTTATAGATAGGCCTTACTCCAAAGTAAGTCACTCACATTGAGAGCAAGTCTTTCGGAATCACGGCAGACTTAAAGTGAAAGCAACTGTTTTGGAATCTGGCCCCTTGGCTTGGTGTTTAATTTTTCTAGTTGATTTAGACTAATAATCGTAATGTTTTGGATGGTTAAATTTGCCAAGAATGCTGAATTTGTACAGTTGGAAACTGATGTTTATTGTTCATAGAATGTTTATATTTTTGGATATGATTAGAAGTGGGAGGTGACAGGGTGGACAGATAGGGTTTCAGTTATTATTTGATAAAAGATCTGGTACTGATTCCTGTTTACTGGGTATGGGAGGCATGTTGAATATGTGAGGCATTATGTTATGTTATATTACCTTGTTTGCATAAGATATAATATCCATGTTATTTTTTTAAGAATATTAAACAAGATTATGGGAGGATATGATAAAAATTCATAATGTAGTAAAAATGTGTGGAAACTGGAGTGTATCAATATATATTAGAACTCATGTGTAAGTATTGTACTGTTATATGAGAGAGGGTTACATGAAATTATGCCATGCTTCACAATGTTTATGTTGTCTAGGTTTAATCCAGTTAGTGATAGTGACTTAAATTTAAATTGGACTCACTGATTTATCAATTATGCATGACTGTTCAGCTTTATACTATTAAATAAAGAGGAGAGTTTTAAAAAATGATCCCAAACCGATGTGATATTGTGAAAAGTACATGTACACAGTTTAGTGCAGTGTCATGGCTCAGTTTAAATACTTTACCATACTCTTGCATTAAGGCACTGTGCTTAGCAGACTACTGGGCAATGAAGCAAATGCAGTTTATAATTGCTCCAAGCCATGAAAGTTGAGCACATTAAAGATATGTGAGCTGTGCCATACATAACTCAATTATGTGGAACAAGCTAGACTGTAGGTGGAAATTATCAAACTGAAAGAACTTGCTAAACAGTTACTCCCTGCCTTGCTGTGTAATGATCTTTCTTTCTTTCTTTCTGTATGTATACAGCATTTAGAAACACTACTAGCTTGAGTAATGAAATAGTAAAATGCATAGGCTTACATTAAAGGAACTCTTCTATGATCACACTGTCATCTGAAGCACCCCCCCCCCCCCTTGCCTGCTGGCATACAACAATTTCATCTGCCTTCATTTACTGTAAAGCAGTTGTAGAATACTAACCCTCATTTCCTGTTAATTATTTGAAATGAATGCAATTGCATGAGTTTTGCTTTGCTTAAATTAATTTTTAATGTATGCTTTATTTTTTTCTGAATTACATAATCAGGGATACTGATTTTCCATTTTCCAGGAAAAATACTGGAAAATCCCAAATTTGTGTTGTCTGAATATTGGAAACTGATGGGATTTTCATGGAATTTGGCATTTTAGGCCAATGCGCTTAATCGTCATATTTTGAAATTCGTCTTGTATTGATTATATTTAATATTATCAGCTCACTTATTTAATGTTCCTTACTTAGAGTCTGTTGTAATTCTGCATATGTAGATGTACTAAAAACTTGTAATATAATCACGGTAATGACTAGAAATGAAACTTAAATTCCTGGATTTCTTTGGATGAAAACAGAATTGCATATTTTGTAGAGTCCCCGCACATGTGTATGAAAAAGCTTTAGCAGCTTATGGTGTTGCAATACACATCACACTTCTTTATGTGATTATTTTGTTTTCATCTCTGCTGCAGGAAGCAATCAAGTCTGTAAACACTGTCAGCTTTCTAGAATGCAAATAAATTAATAAAATATTTACACTTCATACACATCTTCTACAACTATGTTGTAAAGAACAAAACAGAAGCAGAACAGTGGGATCCTATCCGAAGGCCTATTTTGTAACATTGTAACATACAGATTTTCTATGTCAAGTATATACATATTCACTTCACTTTAGTTTCTTTTTCCCAATATATTGGTATAAGATTTTTTTAATTCAAACCTTTTGTGATCATCTCTCATTATCCTATTACACAAAGTGGGCAGTATAGTGGCTTAGTGATGAGAGCTCTGCTTCACAGCTTCAGAGACTGGAGTTCAATCCTGACTTTGGTCACTATGTGCAGTAGTTATGCACTCCTTATGTCTGTGTGGGGGTGTCTACAGGTACTCCAAGTTCCTCCACCCTCCCCGAAACATGTTCATTGATTAGCTACACTAAGCTTGTATTTGTTCTTGCCCTTGGTGCCTGGGTTGTGGCTGATGGATTAAAAAAGTGATTGGTGCTTGTATGTTGTCATGTTCACTCCAGCAATACCTGCTGCTTTTTCAGTATTTAAATCGAGAAAGGAGTTTTGCTTTTTTGTCAATCAAAAAAAATTCTTTTAGAATCTTCTAAATGATTTGTTCATGCAAAATATAAACAAATGTACCCCCATGCAATCACACTGGTGTGAAAAAAAGTGACCATTTACTAAAAAAGTAAGATGACGGGAAAAAAGTAAAAATGTGAAAAATGTGACCGTTTACTAAAAAAGTAAGATGATGGGAAAAAATAAAATGTGAAAAAAGTGACCGTTTACTAAAAAAGTAAGATGAGTGCCATGTTTTTGCAAACTGACAATTCCACATGCAACTAGTTACCAAACACAACAGACATAGCAGTGTTATGACATTTCCTTCCTGTCAGACAACGCTACAGTATATATAAGGTTTATGAAAACATACATTGAGAAACACAAGACATTTTTACCATGAAGTACAAACAGACCTAAGCAAAACAAAATGATCTGCTATACAAATATGCCGTTGCATAAAATGTGACTTGGGTTAAGTGGAAAATTAAAGTGTTTTATTTATTTAGATTTTGCTTCCAGATTTAACCTTCTGCGTGCTTTTTCTACCAGAGTTGGGGAAAAGAGATCAAATTCAGATACAAAAAACTTTTTAATGTTGTCATTCAGCTCATTTAAATTTGATTTCAATAATATCATAAATATAATTTTATTACTGGAGACAATACTTCGTGGAAGTATGTATTATCCAGCTCTGGATGAAGTATTGCATGCAGTAGCACTGAAGATCCTGTGAAATCTCATTTTCAGACAGCGAATTAAAGCAGAAACAAGATAATCATTTATTATATAGAGGAATGTTACACTCGCACACATGAATGGGAAAGGATTTCCAGACTTCTCTGCTACCTATATCTTCTCTTCCTTCTATGCAAGAAGTACATTTGTTTACATTTCCTTAATGGGTGCTGATTTAACATTTGATGTTTGGAATACTATAACTTTTTAAATATTTATTTTACTTCCTGTAGAGCATGCTGTCCCTAATGTAGCTAGTGGAATTTATTATAACTGGACTTTGAAGCATCATGTCATATATCTGCTCTTTTTCATATAGTCTTCTTCTTCTTTCAGCTGCTCCCATTAGGGGTCACCACAGCAGATCAACTGTTTCCATTTCTTCCTGTCCTCTGTATCTTTCTCTGTGTCACACCAACCACCTGCATGTCCTCTCTCACCACATCCATAAACCTTATCTTAGGCCTTCCTCTTTTCCTGTTACCTGGCAGCTTCATCCTTAGCATCTTTTCCCAATATACTCTGCATCCCTCTTCAGCACATGTCCAAACCAACGTAATCTTGCCTCTCTGGCTTTGTCTCCAAACCTTCCAACCTGGGCTGACCCTCTAATATACTTATTCCTAATCCTGTCCATCCTCATCACACCCAGTGCAAATCTTAACATCTTCAACTCTGCCACGTCAAGCTCTGACTCCTACCTTTTTGTCAATGCCACTGTCTCCAACCCATATAACATAGCTGGTCTCACTACCCTCTTGGAGACCTTCCCTTTCACTCTTACTGGTACTCGTCTGTCACAAATCACTCCTGACACTCTTCTCTACCCACTCCATCCTGCCTGTACTCTCTTCTTCACCTCTCTTCCACACTCACCATTACTCTGAACTGTTGATCCCAAGTATTTAAACTCATTCGCCTTCACCACCTCTACTCCCTGCATCCTCACCATTCCTCTATCCTCCCTCTCGTTCACACACATATATTCTGTCTTAGTCCTGCTGACCTTAATTCCTCTTCTCTCTAGAGCATATCTCCACCTCTCCAGGGTCTCCTCCACCTGTTCTGTACTCTCACTACAGATCACAATGTCATCTGCAAACATCATAGTCCATGGGGACTCCTGTCTGATCTCGTCTGTCAACCTGTCCATCACCATTGCAAATACAAAAGGGCTCAGAGCTGATCCTTGATGTAATCTCACCTCCACCTTAAACACATCCGTCACTCCCACTACAGACCTCACCGCTGTCACACTACCCTCGTACATATCCTGCACCACTCTTACATACTTCTCTGACACTCCCGACTTCCTCATACAATACCACAACTCCTCTCTAGGCACCCTGTCATATGCTTTCCCTAAATCCACAAAGACACAATGCAACTCCTTCTGTCCTTCTCTGTACTTCTCCATCAACACTCTCAGAGCAAACATTGCATCTGTAGTGCTCTTTCCTGGCATGAAACCATACTGCTGATCACTAATCATCATCTCCCTTCTTAACCTAGCTTCCACTACTCTTTCCCATAACTTCATGCTATGACTGATCAGTTTAATCCCTCTGTAGTTAATACAGCTCTGCACATCACTCTTATTCTTAAAAATTGGTACCAAAACACTTTTTCTCCATTCCTCAGGCATCCTCTCACTTTCCAAGATTTCATTAAACAATCTAGTTAAAAACTTGACTGCCATTTCACCTAAACACCTCCATGCTTCCACAGGTATGTCATCTGGACCAACAGCCTTTCCATTCTTCATCCTCTTCATAGCTATCCTTACTTCCTCCTTGCTAATCCACTGCACTTCATGATTCACTATCCGCACAGTATCCAACCTTCTCTCCCTCTCATTCTCTTCATTCATCAACCCCTCAAAGTACTCTTTCCATCATCTCAACACACTCTCCTTGCTTGTGAGTATGTTTCCCTCATTATCCTTTATTACCCTTACCTGCTGCACATCTTTCCTAGCTTGGTCCCTCTGTCTAGCCAATCGGTACAGGTCCTTTTCTCCCTCCTTAGTGTCCAACCTTTTACACAACTCTTCATATGCCTTATCCTTAGCCTTCGCCACCTCTCTCTTTGCCATGCACCTCATCTCCTTATACTCTTGTCTACTTTCTTCATCTCTTTGACAATCCCACTTCTTCTTCGCCAACCTCTTTCTCCGTATACTCTCCTGTACTTCTTCATTCCACCACCAGGTCTCCTTGTCCTCCTTCCTCTTTCCAGATGTCACACCAAGCACCTTTCTATCCATCTCTCTTACTAGCTCTGCTGTAGTTACCCAGCTATTTGGTAACTCTTCACTGCCACCCAAAGTCTGTCTTAACTCTTCCCTGAACATCACCTCACAATTACCCTTTTTCAATTTCCACCATTTGATCCTTGGTGCTGCCCTCACACTCATCCTCTTCTTGATCACCAATGTCATCCTACAAACCACCATCCTATGCTGCCTAACTACACTTTCCCCTGCCACCACTTTACAGTCTCCAATCTCCTTCAGACTGGCCCTTCTACATAAGATATAATCCACCTGTGTGCATCTTCCTTCACTCTTGTATGTCACCCTATGCTCCTCCCTGTTGTTAAAATATGTATTCATCACAGCCATGTCCATCCTTTTCGCAAAATCCACTACCATCTGACCTTCTGCATTCCTTTGCTTAACACCATACCTACCCATCACTTACTCATCCCCTCTGTTCCCCTCACCAACATGCCCATTGAAATCTGCTCCAATCACCAGTCTCTCACCCTTGGGTACAGTCATCATCACTTCATCCAACTCACTCCAAAATTTTTCTTTCTCATCCATCGCACACCCAACTTGTGGAGCATATGCACTAACAACATTCATCATTACACCATCAATTTCCAGCTTTTTTCACCTCCAAAACACTCTTACCATACTGTTCCTTCAGGATAATGCCTACACCATTTCTCCTCCTATCCACACCATGATAAAACAATTTGAAACCACCTCCGATACACCTAGCCTTGCTCCCCTTCCATCTGGTCTCTTGCACACACAATATACCAACCTTCCTTCGGTCTATCATATCAGCTAGTTCTCTCCCTATACCAGTCATACTGCCAACATTCAAAGTTCCGACCCTCACTATCACAGTCCTAGCCTTTACCTGCCTTCAGGCATGCCTACCCCTCTTCTCCTCCTTCAGCCAACAGTAGCCCAATTTCCACCAGCACCCTGTTGGCCGACAGTACTGGTGGCGGTCATTGTTAACCTGGGCCTCGACTGGTCCTGTTGTATTTCTGTACTGTTTTCTGCATGTATGACTTGGCAAAATTTTACACCGGATGCCCTTCCTGATGCAACCCTCCCCATTTATCCGAGCTTGGGGCCGGCACAAAGAAATGCACTGGCTTACTGTATTTAATTTATTTACTTGTGTTTTTCACTGATTATTAACTCAACTGAAATTGTGGCTGTGTCTGTAGAGTACTTGTTAGAATTTCTGTGTAGCCATTGATAGCAGTGGGGGGTAGTTTCACCTCATCACTGATATTCTGTCCTGCCTTATATAAGTGGTACATTTTGAGTTATCTCTGCTTAATATCTGAGCTTTGGCCGGCTAACATCTTCCTGAAATCAAATGGACATATAAGTGAATTTAAGTACACTTTTATCTGCTCTTTTTCATATAGTACTGTATTTAATTTATTTATTTATTTGTGTTTTTCACTGAATATTAACTGAAGTGAAGTTGTGGCTGTCTCTCTACAGTTAGTTCTCCACCCACCCTCCCTGTTCTTGCTTTGGTATTAATCTTGGTGGCTTTGAAATTGCCCACCCCTCTTGTAGATTTGTATTTGGATACTCCTTCTGGGCCCATCTCATTTGCTCACTCAACTGAGTGCAGTGAGATCAAATTCTGATTTCAGGCACTCCTACTGTGTACAAAAAGAGCATTTGGGAAGGACAACCCCTGTAGCCTCTTAACCCTGCTCTGTTCCCTCCCTCAAAAAAAAAAAAAAAATATATATATATATATATATATATATATATATTATACAGCTGTTACTGAACTGTCTTAGTTGCTGTTCTGCGTGCTGTTATCTGTTCAGTCGCTCTTACTCTGCACTTATTACTCCTTGTTAGTAGCCTTCTAATTTACTGCCTTCTGCACTTGTTTTTTAGTCATTTGTTAATTAAATTGCATTCATTTGAACTGTATTTGCCATAGTGTTGCTACACACTCGGGTGTGCTGGCCTGCACTGCAATTTGAATTGTATTTACTGCTGTTTTAACGGCTTTTCTGTAAAAAATAAATAAATAAATAAATAAATAAATAAATAAATAAATAAATAAATTCTAAGCTTGTTTCCTGCCTTTACTGTAACTAGTCTAGTCCAGATACAGACTTGCTGTATCCAGGACTGTTGGTAAGCTTCTGAGCTCCCCAAGCCTTTCTGTGTTGGAGGGAAGCCTTCTAGCTTATCAGTGGGAGTGGTAAGCACTAGTTTGCCTATCTGCCATGGGAAGAGTGGGTTTCGGCCTTGAAATTGTAGTTCATTGGCTGTTTGGGCAGTTTTCCCATCTCTTTCTACTTTCTGGTTAAAAGCCCGTTTTGCGTTTGGTCCCCGCCTTTCCTATAACCAGTGTAGTCCAGGTACAAATTTACAGTATCCAGGACTGTTGGTAAGCTTCTGAGCCCCCCAAGTCCTTCTGTGTTGGAGAGAAGCCTTCTAGTTTATCAGTGGGAGTGGTAAGCACTAGATAACCTACTACCACAGAAGGAGTGGTTTCTAGCCCAGAAATGATAGTTTATTGGCCATTTGGGAAGCTTTTGCATCTCTTTCAACCTTCTGATTTAAAAGCCTGTGTTTGCGCTTGTTTCCTGCCTTTCCTGTTACTAGTCTAGTCCAGGTACAGATTTGCTGTATCCAGGACTCTTTATAAGCTTCTGAACCCCCCAAGCCCTTCTGTGTTGGAGAGAAGCCTTCTAGCTTATCAGTGGGCGTGGTAAGCATCAGGTAACCTATCTACCACAAGAGGAGTGGTCCCTGGCCCAGAATTTGTAGCTATTGGCTGTTTGAGCAGTTTTTTTTCCATCTCTTTCAACTTTCTGGTTTGAAAGCCGCACTTGCGCCTGTTTCCCACCTTTCCTATAACTAGCCTAGTCCGGTTACAGAGTTGCTGTATCCAGGATTTTAATAAGCTTCTGAGCCTCCCAAGCCTTTCTGTATTGGAGAGAAGCCTTCTAGCTTATCAGTTGGAGTGGTAAGCACTAGGTAGCCTATCCTCCATGGGAAGAGTGAGTTTTGGCCTAGACATTTTAGTTTATTTGGCCGTTTGGGCAGTTTTCCATCTCTTTAAACTTGCTGCGTTTGTACTTGTTCCCCACCTTTCCTGTAACTAGTCAGGTCCAGGTACAGATTTGCTGTATCCAGGACTCTTTGTAAGCTTCTGAGCCCCCCAAGCCTTTCTGTGTTGGAGGGAAGCCTTCTAGCTTATCAGCAGGAGTGGTAAGCATTAGGTAGCCTATCTACCACAAGAGGAGTGGTTCCTGGCCCAGAAATTGTAGCTATTGGCCGTTTGGGCAGTTTTTTCCATCTCTTTCAATGTTCTGGTTTAAAAGCCGCACTTGTGCTTGTTTCCCAACTTTCCTGTAACTAGCCTAGTCCAGATATAGACTTGCTGTATCCAGGACTGTTGGTAAGCTTCTGAGCCCTGCAAGCCTTTCTGTGTTGGAGGAAAGCCTTCTAGCTTATCAGTGGGAGTGGTAAGCACTAGGTAGCCTGTCTACCATGAGAAGAGAGGTTCTTGGCCCAGAAATTGTAGTTTATTGAACATTTGGACAGTTTGTCCGTCTCTTTCAACTTTCTGGTTTAAAAGACCACATCTACGGTTGTTTCCCATCTTTCCTGTAACTAACCTACTGGGTAGCACTAGAAAGCCTTAAACTGATACAAGCCTTCTAGCTTAGAAGAGAGACTTTGGAGTGATTAAGTATCAGTTTTCTGTGCTTTTTTGCTGTACTTAACTGTTTTCCGCCTAAACGCAGATTTTCCAACATTTATTGTGATTTAAAAGCTTGTTTTTTTCACATATTGTACTTATTTGACTGCCTGCACTTTTAAAAATTGTTTTTTGCTTAAATAGTTTGTGTAACTGTTGTAGGCTACACACTAAAGTGCGATAACATTTTCTGATTGTTTGTAGTCGTTTAAAGCTGTTTTAAGTGTATTTTACTTTTTGCCTTATTTATTTATTTATTTATTTATTTGCAGTTGGTTTACCAGGATAGTCCATTGGGCCAAAAGAACCCGTTTTCAATGGAGTCCTGGGGAGAAAAGCTCCAATATAGACAAAATTAGGTACATACAATAACTACAAGATAATTATACAGAGTAGAGATAAAAATTAACACATTTAGGCTTGAATTTGAGAAAAAACATTCATAGATGGGGAGAAAAGCTGTGATATAGACAGAATTAAGTAGATGCTATAACTACAAGACAATTATACAGAGTAGAGATAAAACATTAATACATTAGGCATAAATTTGAGAAATATTCAGAAATAAAAACAATATTGAGATATGCAATCAGGGGAGTTATTGAAGAAGAAACTCAGAGGGTCTTTGTTAAATAACAATAGTGAGGAAACATAAGCTTTAATAGGATGAGTGTGAGGGGAGATGGAATGTTACAGATCTATGAGGGGAGGGAGCAAGAGCAATCCCATTGGGATTTTAGATATGTATGAAGTGATTTTTTGAACATGTATTTGTTAGTGATAGTACGAGTGGATGGAGGAAGTGAGTTCCATAGACGGGCAAGGTTAAAAGATAGTAAGTGTTTGCCTGGGGGATGACATGGTTTGTGTACTATTAGTAGGTTTTGGTTGTTGGACCTTAGGACTCTGTTTGGTAGGTGCATTCTGAAGGCAGAAGACAGGGAGGGACAAAGAGAAGGACTGGAAATGAGCTTATGAGCGAAAGTCAACTGAATATATGTAAGCTGGTTTGGTAATTCAAGCCAGTTTAATTTTTGAAGGGAAGAACAATGGTGGGTAGATGACCTGTGGCTGTTGGCGAATTTGGCTATTTTGTTATAGCAGGAAGAAAGTTGTTTTTTTAGGGAGGCCTGAAGATTAGTCAGTAATGGAGCACCATAGAGAAGGGAGGGAATGAGAAAAGAGGAAGCGAGTGCGATTTTGGAGGAGTTTGTAAGGTATTGGTTCTGACGGTAGAGCATGCCTAGTTTTTGATGGGTTTTTTTTATATTTAGTAGTAGATGGGAATTGTAACTAAGTCTATTGTCAATTAGTACTCCTAATAGCTTAGTTTCAGAGACTAGTTCTAGGGGTGTGTTATTTAGGCTGGTAATTGAGAAGGAGTTGGTATTGAAGGAGGTAGCTTTGGAGGGGGTGAAAACCATAAGTTTTGTTTTGGAGGCATTGAGTGCTAAGTGGTTTATTTTCATCCAGTGTTCAGTTATTGAAAAGGCTTGCTGAGTTAGTTTTTGGAGCAGTGAGGGGGAGATGGCAGAGCAGATAATGGTGGAGTCATCTGCATATTGAGTAATGTTTGCAAAAGGGATAGATTGATGAAAGTCATTGACAAATATATTGAAGAGGAGGGGGCCCAGAATAGATCCTTGGGGAACACCAGTGGGGGTGCTAAGGAATGGGGAAGTAGCCTTCTTCCATCTAACTGCTTGGTGTCTATTTGACAGATAGCTAGAAAACCAATTTATGGAAGAGGGAGAGAGGTTGAGTTTTGATAGTTTAGTTAAAAGCAGATTGTGTGAGATGGTGTCAAAGGCCTTGGATAGGTCAAGAAGTAGGGTAGAGACAATGTGTCCAGTATCACGTGCATTATTGACAGTCTCAAGAAAGGATAAGAGGGCAGTCATGGTACTATGGTTTGGCCTGAATCCATGTTGAGTAGGGGTTAGCAGGTTGTTATCTAAGAGATGTGGCAAGAGTTGGAGGTGAACACACTTTTCCAGAAGTTTTGAAATGGGGGATAGAATAGCAATAGGATGAAAATTATTGATGTTGCAGTTGTTGCCTCCTTTATGAAGGGGGATAATGAATGCTTGCTTCCACAATGGAGGCACGGTGCATTCTTGGATGGAACGGTTTATTAGAATGCTAATGGGATAGGCAATGGCATCTGCAGCTATGTGTAGAAAATAAGAGGGAATGTTGTCAGGGGCATTAGTACATGGCTTTAATTTCTGGAGGAGTTTCTTAATAGTGGTAGTAGATACAGGTTTTAAAGTGAAAAGAGAGGGAAGTGGAGATGGCGAGTTTGAGGAGGGTTCAGTTGATGGGGAAGTAATAGTAGTGGAGAAGGTGGAAGATGGGTCATGTGAAGTGGAGATGGGGGTAGGGTTGATTGTGATAGGAGGAGGGGGTGTGTTGGATGGTGGGGGGGAGGATGAGAAGGAAGAGGTGAGTTTACTAATAGAGTCGATGAAAAACAAAAAAATTCCTTGTTTCCCGCTTTTGTAAGCTAGTATAGTCCAGTTTTCAGGCTAGTGCTGAATTCAGGGCTATGATACTAGTTTCTGAGTTGCCCATACCTTACTTGGATAGAAGGAAGTTTCTCTGTTCACCTATGAGAGAGGGGAGCTTTGAGCAACCTATCTGTCCTTGGAGGAGTGGTTCCAGCCCAGAACTTAGTAGTTTATTGGCCATTTTGGGCTAATTTCTATCTCTTTCATTTCCCTACTATAAAAACCGCATTTGCACGGCTTTGCGCACCAGGCAGCACCAGTTAGCTATGGTTAAATTATTCCTGGCTCCACTAAGTCTCCTCTTCAGTTTTTTTTCCTTGAAACTAGTCTAACTCTCAACCTAAACACTCAAAAAGCATCCTACAGCCCATCACTTACTCAGACCTAATAGCAAGCACTAATATACCCTGACACTGACTGCCCAACAGGGCAAGGCTCTTTATTCACCCCTCACCAACCAAGTGATTAAGCAGCTCACCCTACTATTCAGGCATAAACAAAGGGCAATTTCAGGTGTACTCTCCAGTCCAGTTGGTGAATCTGGGTATCCTGAGGCAATGTTACAACTGCCTCATGTACACAGACAACCCTCTCCTCCTACCACAAAACACTAACATATGTGAGTGATGCAATTATACAGCCAAACTGGAAGCTAAGCTGTCTCCACCCAAGACTGGAACAGACAGTCAAGAGGAACAGGTTAACACTTGGACCACACCTCCAGCCGCACACAGACCTACTAAAACAGCACTGGCAAAAAATACACATAAATACACAAAATCATACTCGGAGGCTCTAAATAAAAACCTGCAAAAGCATCAGAGACCTCCAAAGCAGACACCCAAACAACCTGCACCTCCCATCACAAACCAGACAATACATAAAACACAGAATCAATGTGCCGCACAATCACAGCCCTTAAGGTAAAATAACATACCTAACACACTAGTAATAGGTGACTCTATAGTCAGGCACACTGACATCCCACTCACTAGGCTGGACAAGCAGAAGGTTACTGTTAGCTACCTGTTGGGAGCCAGAATCCGCCACATAACACAAGCACTCAGGTCACTCCAGAACAAGTATAAATATGACTCAATCATTGTTCATGTTGGTATGAATGACCTGAGATGTACCTCCCTGGACTACATGAAAAGAGACATGGAAGAGCTCTCTGATCATGTAGCCCAGGCTGGTATGACCCTGACCCTGAGTAGCATCCTGCCCTCACCAAGAATGATACCTCAGTATAAAGAAAAAATTATCAATTTCAACAATTTGCTAAGCTTCTGGTGTCATTCAAAGGGGATACAGTGTCTGTCCGCCTGGGACGACATGCTCGACAAGCCGCGTTGCTTCACAAGAGATGGCCTGCACCTGTCACCCCTAGGCTTTCAAATACTGGCCAAGGCTCTTGCTGCCCCCATAGTGCCTTTTTTAGGCAAGGCTGAAAAGTCAAACCCACCTCCGTAAACAGCACAATTAACAAAAAACTGAGGGTTATGCTACTCAACGCCAGGAGTTTAAATCTCAAAATGCATGCGCTCGAAGCACTCCTCAGTATGGAGAAGTTTGACATCTGTGCAGTAACTGAAACCTGGTTCAAGGCTTCAGAGAGCACCCCAGCACTACCGGGCTACAATTCATAGCACGCGTTTCGGCCACAGAACACGGACCGAAACACAAAAGGAGGTGGTGTATCTATATTCATCAAGGATACCTACACCTCCAAGTTAGTGGCACAGCATGATACCTCTGAGATCATCCATGTGCAACTAACATTGGGCAAATCTGCAATGCAAATTGTGGCCTGCTACAGATCACCCTCCATGACCCAGGACCACCACTCCACCTTTCTGGAGACATTGGAAAACATGAAGGTCCTACCGGACACCCTGGTATTGGGCGATTTCAATTACCCTATCATTCACTGGGAAAACTGCTCGAGTACAAACTCCCAGGCCCAGCGCTTCCTAGAATTCATCAACTCAAATGCCCTGGATCAGCTGGTAAATTCCCCTACCAGAGGTGAAAATTGGACCTGGTCATCACCAACATGGGCGACAGGTGTTCCACACCAGAGGTCAACATGTCACTGGTTAGATCAGACCATAAACTAATCACTCTGGATGTCCACAGCCCACCACCACCCCCAGCTAAGGAAACTACTGTAAAAAAACTTTTCTAAAGCAAACTTCACCTTACTTAAGACAGAGGTGGTAAGTTTCACAGCCCCCATGCTAAAGGATAATGTTGCCCAAGATGCAGAAACCTTTACAAATGCACTCTATGAGCACCTACAAGGATGCATGGATCGTGCCATCCCTAGCAAAACCAAGACTCACTCCTCTAAGTGAAGGAAACCAGTTTGGTGGACCCCTGCCATAAACAGGCTATACAATAGAAGGAGGAAACTAGTTCAGAAAAAAAGCAAATCCCAAGAAGGAAAGACATCCCTGATCAGTATCAGTAAGAAACTAAGGTCCCTCATGAAATCATCCAAGGTTAACTTCAACAGAAAAATAGCCAAGGATTCAAAAGATAACCACAAAGCTTTCTTTAGCTATGTTAAGAATATAAGTGGCAACTCGCAGATATGCACTGAACTAGTGCAAAATATCGCAAAATATACTGAACCTACTGATATTGCCAATATCCTGGCAGATAGATTCAGTGCAAACTTTACCCCCCTCTCACATCCAAAAGGGTCCACAACAATACCAGAAAAGTGTAGTGTCCCAAAAATCACAGATGCCCAGGTGAAAACAGCCCTTTCAAAAGCCAAAAACACAGCGTCAATGGGATCAGATGGTGTCTCAGGCTGCGTCTTGCATGAACTACAGAACAAACTAATCCCCACCTAAACACGATGTTCAACCTCAGCCTCTCCACAGGCTACATGCCCATAGAATGGCGCACAGCAATGATTATTCCTCTCCACAAAGGAGGGGTCACAACTGACCTGGTAACTATCACCTCATAAGCCTGACTAGCCTGGTCTGCAAGGCTATGGAGTGCATCATCATGGAACTCATTAACAATCTCCAAGCACTTGACCCGACCCAGTTCAGCTTTTTTAAGGGAAGATCATGCCTACTAAACCTGGTTGACTTCTTCAAGACAGTCACCAAGGCCATATATGAGTAAAAGGTGGTTCACACAGCCTACCTTGACCTCGCCAAGGCTTTCGACACCATTCCCCACTCGGGTATTACAGAAAAACTCACCAGCCTGAATATAAACCCCTACGTCACGAGATGGGTTGCCAACTGGCTTACAGACAGAACACACACTGTAAGAATAGCGGGCTCCAGCTCCGACTCTAAACCAGTCACAAGCGGCGTCCCACAAGGCTCGGTCTTGGGACCCCTACTGTTTGGCATATACTTCTCAAAAGTACAGGTAAACACAGGAGGACTATGGCCAACCAAGTTTGCCGATGACTGCAAACTGGGAGCCATAATTGACTCTCCGGCTGACATGGACATCCTCCAAAAGGGCCTTACTGAGACGGACACCTGGTGTCAAAGTCATGGCCTCAAGTTAAATGCCAAAAAATGCATAGTCATCCCATTTGGGAAAAACAAAACACCCACAAATTACCACATAGGTGGCAGCCCCCTTAATACAGAAGAGGTAATAAGAGATCTGGGGATCCAGGTAGATAGTAATCTCTCCTTTGACAATCATATCGCCAAAGTAGAGGTTATAGTGCCCCTCTACTCATCACTCATTAGACCCATCATAGAGTTCAATGCCCCATTTGGGATGTACCTCACAAGACACATCCAACAGCTGGAAATACCGCAAAAGTACCTCACTAAGAGGATTACTGGCCTCAAACATATGTCTTATGCAGCCTGACTGAAAAAACTCTGGCTGTACTCAGTGGCATATCGCTTACTCAGAGGTGATCTCTGCCTGACTTACAAAGCCATGTCCAGCTCAGAATTGATGGACATGCTCCGCCTAAAGAAATCCAAGTCACTGCGAGCCACGTGCTCTAGTGAGCTAAACCTCACCACAACAATAAATAGAACATGCTGGAGGGATAGATTCCTGTTACAGAGACTCCCCATGCTTTGGAACAAAATTCCAAACTACATTAGGCAGAGCCCCTCACTAACACTCTTCAAGAGAAACCTTGATGAGTGGATGGGTAACAGAAAATACACCCCTGGGATCACTTCATTGGCTCTGCTTGACAGAGGATCAGTTAATTAATCAATGAGGGGTGAAAGCCGACACACTCTGGTTAGGCTTGTAAATGCCCTCAGGCAGATAGCCTAGTACCTACCTATGAACCTATAAACCTATATTTGATGTTTGTAACCCATGGACATTATTGTTTGTCCATATGCTTGAGGATGTTAAACATTTGTAACTATATACGTATTATTTTTTAGTCACTAAATAGCTGGAATTCATAGACAGTATGCATATTGTACAAAACTGCATAAACAGTTTCCCATAGTATGCAAGGTGGCCCTGGCTCATAGACCCCCCTCCCTTCTAAACATCGAGAGTTGTTGGAGCTGCATGCAAATGCTGTATTCCTAGGGTGTACCCTAAATAAATTACATACTAGTGTACTGCTCTGCAGGGATTCTTGCATAGTATGTTCAATTGGGCATATTCGTGCTATGCAAGATCCCTACAAAGCAGTGCACAAAATGTTTAAGTGTATGTGGCAGTTTAGTCACATTCACTCCAGCAGTTCAACAAGAAAAGATGATCAGGGAGAAACAGCACAGCTTTGCAATGTTTAGACTGCCAGTTAAGGTAAATAGTACAGTACAGTGTGTGTGTGTGTGTGTGTGTATGTGTGTGTGTGTGTGTGTGTGTGTGTGTGTGTGTGTGTGTGTGTGTGTGTGTGTGTGTGTGTGTGGTTACTGGGACAGTGTGTGCCTGAGTGCTTATTTTGAGGGTATGTATGTCTGTGTGCCTTTGCCTGATGCCTGAATTAATCTCTAGCTGGTACAAATGGAGTAACCATGGATGAAGAGTGTGCTAGCAGTAGAAGTGTGCATGTTTGTCTATGTGCTTGTATACGTTTATATGCGTGTGTGTGCATATGTGTGTATCTCTATATTTCTATCTATATATATCTTGGGTTGGGAAGATGGTGTGTGTGTGTGTGTGTGTGTGTGTGTGTGTGTGTGTGTGTGTGTGTGTGTGTGTGTGTGTGTGTGCGTGTGTGCGCGCGCACGTGTGTGTGTATCTGTATTTCTGTCTGTGACACCCGTGCCCTGGCCCAGCAATCAAGGAGCCGCAATCCTCTCCATTAACACCAGTGAGGGGCGTCTCATATAGGAGGAAAGGATAACAAATACACACAGTAAAGTGCAATTTCGCTTAAGAGCATACAGAAATCACAGTCAGTCTGGGGCTGGTCGCTCCCTTGTTCTCCAGGTCCCCAATAAGACTCCCCACTGGTACAGCTTTAGGGTCCAGCTCTCAGCCTAGTGGGCAAGCTAAAACCTCCAGCATCCTCTCTGTCCAACCAGTGCTTCGTGTTCCTGCCCAAGTAGGTGCAACACACACACACACACACACACACACACACACACACACACACACACACACACACACACACACACACACACACACACACACTTTGAGAAGAGTTTATACAACCACACAGACACTCCTGGGGAAGGCTGGCACAGGTTCTTCAGCTGTGCCCCTTTTTCCCAGACTATACGGTAGTCCAGCTGCCATCACCCACTAATATTTATCAGCTACTCAAAGGCCCTTAAAAGCATGTCCAACTATTACTGTGCAATATTATTATCCAATTGGTAGTATAGCCCACGGCTAAAGCTATTGGAGTGGTTTTGTACAATTTTACCAAAGGCATGCAAGTACAATAAAGAGTTTAAATTATCTCTACAAAAAGAGCCACAGTGGAAAGGGTTTAAAAATATTTAATAACAAATAGTCAAAACACAAGACAATACTTTTTACTATACAGTGCTAGTCAAGAGTCCAGAGATCACAGAGAAATATTTAAAATAATTCAGTAGTACAGTTCTGACATCACAGAAAAACACTTAGTCTAATCTTTCTAGTTTCTAGCTATTTCTAAGAGAAAACACAAGTCTAAGATAAACTTACATATAGAGCAAGACAGTGCTGGTGAGTTGGATTGTCAATACAAAAATGCTTAATGCTCTCTGATTTGCTCTGTTTTTAAAATCACATTGCTGGTTCATATTACATCATTGTTCACACTTCCCTGGGTTCCCAGGCTAACAGAAACTACATTTGCATTCTTCATCTCTTGGCAGAAACCAAAACAATAAAGGACATTTATGCATGTAAATTCTGGCCATTAACTCTGGCCTTAAAACAATAGGTAGGATGCCTCACACTAGACTTACTGGCTCCGAGTTTTAACATCAAAGGGTCACGACATGCTTTACTTGGTCGGTAGAGTGCACTGTTGTTACATTTTTCTCCAGTTCCACGTGTAACACTATTTTTACCATTTAAGACAACACGCCTGTGGTTTACATTAATATTTACAGATGACAGAATTATCTCCAAAATTCTATCTGGGTAGGCTGGCAGCCTTCACCTATCTTCATCCAATCTTCACACTGTCTATGTATATCTTGGGTTGGGAAGATGGTGTGTGTGTGTGTGTGTGTGTGTGTGTGTGTGTGCCTGTATGTTGTCTTTTGAGAGATTCATTGTCATACAAATCATATTTAATGTAATCCACAGTCATGCAGTTTTTGCATGATTATGACTCTCGTTAAATTGGATAAGCACAACTCATCCTATCTAAACTGGTGTTTATGAATTTCAGGGTATGCCTTTTGCACTTTTACAAATAAAATGTGAATAATGTACATTACAAGTGCAGTCTCATAAAAACAATGTTATAAACTTGAGCAAATAACTAAAATACACAAAGAGCTGTAGCATTGCACTGCAGTAGAATTACAAGGACAACACTTCACAAAGAGATTTTCAAATGGCTAGGATCCCAGGAAAACAAAAACAACACTGAAAGGGAGAAAATTATATGTACAGAATACAGGAGAATATTCTGGAATTTATCAGCATGTACTTGAAAAAAGATGACCTTGATTTTAGAGTAAGAACAATCTTGCCTTTGTTTTCAGTAGCAAAGGAATGATCAACAGCATTTAGGTTATAGCATGCTTGACTTTCTCATTACTTGCAGTGTTACATAGCTTTAACAGATTTCTACAAAATAGTTTACTTTATATGGAATACAGGCTTAAATAATGCAATATTGTTTTGCATCCCAGCAATCTTAAGGATAGAGCACAATTCTTGTGGACCTTTTACAGATAAAGCCCAAGAGGACTATCTAGTTAAGTACTTGCTCACACTCATACAGTAGGCAGATGAAGGGCCAATGAGTCAAACCTTGGACTTCACGATGAAGCTTGTTAATTGCTCATAGCTTTCATCCTCTGCATTAACATAATTCTATCACTAGCCTTCCAAAATATTTAAATAAAAGTACAGATGGCATGCCCATTATTTACAAGATTAGATTCAATTCCTACTTTTGTCCTTATGCCTGCCATATATAGTCTTGAATTTTGTCACTGTTTCTGACCCTATTACCTCTTCAGGCAAGCTGGTCAATCAAACATCAACCTTTCAGTGAAATAATGCTTCTTAGTATCTATTCCTGACTTGTCCACTTGTGTCTTTAAATTGCAATTTTACTTCTATGCATCACTTTTCTGAAAAGTTCTACCCACCGTCTCTTTGACTCTTCCAGTAGTCAAAATGAAAACTGCAAACCTATTTATAATTTTTCATTTAACCTATTTAGAAAGGGCTCCAAAGTTAATCCATCACTATTGCTTCTTGTGTAAAAGATCACAGTTATGTCTATTATGCATTGATCCCTTTACCTACACTGGTGTGTACTGTGGAATGCTATAAAGAGCATTCCAATCTTGTTGCCATCATAAATTGCTGAGATGAAGTATAGTTCTATATTCCATGTTAATGAAGTTAGACAAACATATACTGATCTGCATGTTCAAATAACTATATAAATAACCTGATCACTGGCACAGGTAAACAAACTCCTGATTTCATATATTTTATGTGCTGGCTGACATGAAACATTTAGTTTTACAGATCAGGGTTCCACATGGGGAATGCCCTTATCTTCATGATATCTTTTGCTTCCATACTTAAATGCCTTACATTAAGAAAGGTGTTGACCTGTAGTTTTCCCCTGTGTAGTTAGCGACAATATTTTGAAAAAAACTGCTAAATGTTAATGTTTGTGACTTTTTTATTAGAAAGCCATTAGAACCATTAGTGGGAAAACTGAACTAGTGGACATATTCCCTTCCTTTTGTTAAGTTAGTGTATTGGCCCTGTTAGTGTTAGCAGCTAAACTTCTAGCTTGGTTTACCCATTTGAAGTTGAAACCCATTCTATAAATCTTTGTTTATATAGTTTGGCTTCTTTTGTAATGTTCTCTTCATTGTTATATATTGTTCTTGCTTGTAAAAACTGGGGTTTGGATTACAGTAGGTTCTAAATAATATTTTTGGGATGACAGCTGATAGCTAAAAGTAGAGAATTCCTATTAAATGGTTTATGATAAACTGTAGTAAAACTAGTTCCAGCTATGAGTTTGGTTACATTCACATCACAGAAAAATCCATCACAAACAAATCATGCCAAAATCTTTACTATTCAAATATTTTGCAACATTCTGTAACTGGTTCAAATCTCCATTCCACACCAACCAGTAACTATCCAAAAATTTTGCCACATATCAATATGTTGGAAAAAAACAAATTTTCTGAACTATGCAAAATATATCTTTCTTGGGTCTACTTCATAACACTGAAATTTCATAACGTTGAATTTCATAACATTGAGACCATAACCTCGAAAATTCAAAACACTGAAAACCCAAAACAATGAAAACACAGAACATTGAAAGTGTACTTCATAACATTGAAAACTACATCACACAAGTAAATAAGATCCCCACCACCTACAACAGCAGCTAATTAACAAACACACTTTCTACTATGTTTCTGCAGGGGGCAGGCCCCCCTGCACCCCCACACCCCCCGTAAATCAAATATATCAACTCCAGCATCGCACTACAGTGGAAAAAATTTAATTTACTAACCTCATGCACTGAGTTTAGGAAATTAACTTTTTTCCACTGTAGTGCGATATTGGAGTTGGTATATTTGATTTACGGAGGGGGGAGTGCAGGGGGGCTTGCCCCCCTGCAGAAACATGGTAGAAAGTGTATTTGTTAGTTAGGTGTTGTTATAGGTCGAGAGGATGTTATTTACATATGCATTGTAGTTTTCAATGTTATGAAGCACACTTTCAATGTTCTGAGTTTTCAGTGTTTTGGGTTTTCAGTGTTTTGGGATTTAGATGTTTTGGTCTCAATGTTATGAAATTCAACGTTATGAAATTTCAATGTTATGAAGTAAACCCATTTTTCTTAATGGAGTCCCGCATATATTGGGACAAAAGAAGAACTCATTGCAGTCTAACTAAAAAAAATCAGTGAAAGCCCTTGATATAGATCAAAATTACATAAAAAATGTGATTGCCCTTAGCCCTCCAACATGTGTTATACTAATATACAATGAATTTATATAAAAAAATGACAAAAAATGTGCAATGCTAACTATACTTAAAATTTTATAGAATCTTTTAATTTTGCTGGTACATGGGCAAGAGAGGGCTTTAAATAATGGTCTAAAAGGGCAGAACAAGGTTGTATACGCGAGCCTCTTCTGGAAAGAAGGCATCTTCCCAGTTGGGGTAAAATATTCTAATGGATTTCTAGGAAAAAATGTATAGAATTTGCAGTAAGGGTTCTTCAGCTGGTTTTCTCTAACCACGACTAATTGTGCCCTTGAAAATAGCAAGCTGTAAAATTTTATTTCATATTGATCCAGGTATTGGCAGTTTTAATATTTCTTGAACAAATGGCAAACAGTACTGAGCATGGCTTCCTTAATGTGTGTTCAGTTGCTGGTAAGTTCTTCTGAGGAAAACTTACAAATGTTAAATAACAATGTCGAAATAGCTTTGAGTCAAGTGCAGATGTTTACAACTTATTCAGCTCAGACAGACCTATATCAGGCAAATGTGAAAAACATAGAGGAACTGGACAAGGAGCTGCAGTTCAGGAAACAAAAGAAATTTAGAGAGGATCTGGGGGATTACACTAGTAATACTGCCTTCTCTTGGAAACAAAAGGAGAAATAATGGGTGTGTTTTAATAAATCCACACTTTCAAGCACAGACAGTATAAGTGGCATACCTACACCTAAAAGGCAGACAACTAAAGGTTCAGTTTGTGAAAAAAATGATTCAGCTATGGACATGTCATCAAATACTAATACTGAATTGAAGTTGCTAAATCTACCCATTAGTAAACATTCCAGTGTAATTGCCCAGTTGGAAAATGGATCTTTAAATCCAACTAAGGGGCAGAAAGCATAGAAGTAAAAGTCAAGATGCAAATGTTTCAGGACTTAATGAAATAGCAGAAAATGCTAATGGTTTAGTATTTAATCATTCTAATTATGTTTTTCTTTTTTCATCTTGCCTGTCATTACTTAATAAAGGCTTTATTTTGTTTCTTCATTTTGTGTTTCTTATGCTGATGTATTCATAGATTTGAAGGCTTTCTGTAGACAGTTGAACCTTAAAGGAGAACCGCACACAAAAAACAAAAAAAATGTCTTTCAGTGTATCTTGAAATTTTGTATACTTTTAATGTCTCTGTATCAAAGTAAGTGGTAATTATTTTCTAATTTGTATCAAAGTAAGTGGTTATTATTTTCTAATTTGTTAT
The DNA here is from genome assembly GCF_019279795.1 of Protopterus annectens. NCBI lineage: Eukaryota > Metazoa > Chordata > Ceratodontiformes > Protopteridae > Protopterus > Protopterus annectens. Next base: position 1,056,649,169 of record NC_056746.1, on the reverse strand, counting down.
ACCCCACAATGTCTTGAAAGGGGGCTGCCATGTGTAGCATGATTTTGTTTTACAGTCAGTGCCTTTGCCCTTGTAATGTAATTTAAGAGTGACAGACATGAGGATCATTTACTGTGGTTTTCTCTTTCAACAGCTTATAACAGTGCTATGACTGTCTACATTTGACAGTCGGCATCAATCTGTGTTTTTAATTACAATATTTGCTTCCTTTGGTTTTTATTGGTGGTCTTTTCTCCTGCAGCGTGTTAAGTAATAATTGAATGAGGGCCTTGAAAATGTAGCTGAGTTAATTCCTCTTTTCAAAGTAACAACTGTTGTTCACTGTTGAAGTGTGAGATATCTGACCACTGTGATTACTAGGTGTTACTTGGATGAGATGGTTTGTGTTGCATTCACAGATTTACAGAGGTATAGTCTTTGATGTTAATCTTCCTTCCCCAACTCACTCACTTGCCTCAAAAAAACACTGTATGCAATGCAAAAATGCTGTAACAAAACACCAGAAGAAACATGCAATTTTACAGAAACTAGAGTGCAGAAAAAATGGATAATCAAATACTGATAGAAAATAAGAGAAAGATGAAAATAGCATCTTTTTGTCATTCTTTGTGACACTTGGAGTTGTGATTAGAGGGAAAAACAACTAAATTGTAAATTTATTTATTTATTTATTTAATGACATTTGTTAACCGGGAAAGTCCACTAGGCCAAGAGACCCATCTTCCGTGGAGGCCTGGGTAGAAAAGCTCCATAAAACACTGTATAATACAAAGCAAAAAACATACATATATATTACATAAAAGGTACACATTTATTTTATTATTTATTTTATTTTACATTTGTTTACTGGGAGAGTCCGACTGGGCATAAAACCCTTTTTCAGCGGAGGCCCGGGGGGAAAAGCTCCATTGTTAGTAAACTATTTTCTTAGTAGAAAGAAAATTGTATAATACAATAAAAAAAAAATAGTAACAGGCATTCATAATGGTAAAAAGACTAGAACAGAATAAATTGGTCAAGTGGGAGACAAGACCAATGATCTTGTATAACAATGCTTCTAGAAGACAGTTCTTACAGTGGTAGCAGGTAGTGACATTGTATACAATAAGAGTGCAATTATGATACTTAGTCTTATATACAGGTAGCATAGCAAACTGAAGACTTAAAATCTGGTAGATATTAACAGTGAAAAAGAAAAACAACATGTTAGTCATATGGCTTAAATTCAATGTTCATTACATAGGCAATTAACATTTTAAAATCAGCTAGTTCCATGGTTTGGGCTAGCCATGCCCAATACATGTACAAGTCAAGGAATTGGTGAGGTGGGCTTTAATGTGATGCTTGACATTTTTTAAGCTAGTTATAGTTCTAATTTCAAGTGGTAAGGCATTCCACAGTTTAGCAATGTAGTCGGAGTATAGAGAGTCACCTGAACTATTTTTACTCCTGGTTACTTCCATTAGAGCTTTATTAGTGGATCTTAATGGACGGGTACTTATATGGGGATTGAGGAGTCCTTGTAGAGCTGGTGTTTTATCGGGTTTATAGTACATTTGGTGGGCAGTAGAGAGTTGCGTGAGAATGAGTTGGTGGGATAGTTCTAACCAAGATAGTTGTCTTAGGGCCTTACAATGATGGGTTCTAGGAGGACAGCTAGTGGCAAATTTAGCTATCTTATTATAGCAGTCATCTAGCTTGCTTAGGTCTGATTGGAGAGGTTGGTAAGGATGGGTGTGGCATATAGTAAAGTTGACAGAAGATGAGTTCTGGCTGTGGTTATTCTGCAGTTTGTGGTTAGGTAGTTTTTGCATCTGTATAAGGTACCTATTTTCTTGTGTACTTTTTTTACAGTCTGGGCAATGTGTAAGTCGAACTTCAGATTTTGATCAATAACACCAAGAAGTTGGTTGGATGATACTGGTTCAATCAAAGTCTTATTATGGATGTGACGTTGAAGTAAGTATATTGGGTTTTGAATTTAGTGGAGCGGAAGAGCATGATTTTAGTTTTAGTTGGGTTCAAGATTTATTGGGCATCTGACAACCATGATGCAATAGCATTGAAGGATGTTTGGGTTAAGTTATGTAGTTCAGGTAGAGTTGTGGCAGAACATATGACAGTGGAGTCATCTGCATACTGTATACAGGTGGCTAGAGTTGTAGTATTATGGAGATTATTTGTAAACAGGTTAAAAAGGGGGAGGCGAGAATAGACCCTTGAGGCACACCCATAGTCACTGGTAGTAAGGGAGAAAGAGCTTTGTTCTACAGTACCGCTTGTTGCTAATCTATGAGGTAGTTCTGAAACCAGGCTAGAGTGGAGTAGCTTAGGTTCAGTTTGGAAAAGGCAGTCAGCAGTTTGTTATGAGACACTGTATTGAAGGCTTTTGATAAGTCTAAAAAGATTGCTGATACTAGATTACCTTTATTTCTAAGCTGACTGATGGTGTTAGTGAAGCTAATAAGGGCTGTGGTAGTACTATGGTAGGGGCAAAAGCCATGCTGAGTATTTGTAAGTAATTTATTGTCTAGGAGATGGTTAAGTATTTGGGTGTGAACACACCTTTCAAGGATTTTTCACAGAGGGGATAGGATTGCTATGGGCCAATAGTTAGAGAAGTCAGTGGAGGGTCCTCCTTTGTGTAGGGGTATGATGTGAGCAATTTTCCAGAGAATGGGGATGTGTTGCTCGGATATGTAAAGGTTAATTAGTAGGGAAACTGAATAGGAGATGGCTTCAGCTGCTATTTTTAAGTGTGTTGAGGGTAGGTTGTCAGCTGCCAGGGTTGTGGGTTTTAGCCTGAGCAAGTATTTGTGTATGTTGTGTGTTGGGACTGGTTTTAAGTAGAATGTGTTGTTATTATCTAGTAGAGAGGTTAGGTTGATGGGCAGTGATGGGAAGTTTCGGTTAGTAAGGATTTTGATGGAGTCAATAAAGTATTTATTAAACTGGGTAGCAATACATTCTAGGGGATTACTTACTGTTGGTTGAGGGGTCTTAGTTTGACCTGGTTGTAGTATTTTATTTAAAGTGGTCCAGAATTTTTGAGGATTATTTTGGCATTTAACTTGTAAGCTAGTATAGTAATTCTTCTTATCAAGTCTTGGGTTTTGGCTTTGTTTCTTAGCTGGAGATACTTCTGGTGAGTAACTATTGATTTTTTGTGAGGCCATTCATGCCACGGTCGATCCCTTTCTTTTAGTAGAGATTTTGTCTGTTTAGTGAGCCAAGGAGAACAATCAGATTTTGCTCATATTGTCCTGATAGGGGCCATGTTATTTAAGATATTTAAAAATGTGGTGTTAAAGTAGTTGACTGCACTGTCCAGGGATAAAGTTTTGTGGGGTTTCCATTTGCAGAGCTTAAGGGATGTTATGAAATCTTGAGGCCTGAAATTTTTGGTGTTGTGAATTTGGTAAGTAGATGGATTTTTTTGTAGGATTTGCCTGATGACATATAATGTATGTTGGGAGGTGGTCACTGAGTGGATAGGGGAGGGTACCAGAACTATAGGAAAGTGTGGAGTAGTTGGTGAGAATCCAGTCAAGGATAGTTTCCTTTTTAGCAGTTTTATCAAACCTTGTTGTGGTCTGAATTAATTAGGTAAAGCCGTAGAGGTTGATATGGGTGGTAGGGTGGTCACAGTTGCAGGAGTACCAGTTAATATTAAAGTCTCCTAGTATAATGGCCTCTTGTGGTAGGTTATTGGAGGGTCATTGTAGGATGGTTTCAAGTTTGTCTATGTTGTTGCCAGGAGGAATATAGGTACATATGATGTTGATATTTATATTTTGGTTGAGTTTTATTTTAGCCAAGAGTATTTCGAAGTTGGAGATATTAGGGGGGTTAAGGTTAACCCTCTCTAATATAAGATGTTTTTTGAAGAGCAGGGCTATACTGTCACCCCTTTTTGTTTTCCTATCTTGCCTGAGAATGCTATAGCCAGTGGGAAGAAATTCATTATCAAGGATATCTGGTTTGAGCCAGGTTTCTGTCAGAAGGACTATGTCAGGTGAATATAGAGATAGGCTTGCATGAAGTTCTTGTATTTTGTTTAAAATACTTCTTATGTTTAAGATATGATTGTTAGAACAGGTGCATATATTTACAACTTACGGAAAAGGTGTTTCTTTGTAATAATGATATTGAATACTATTTGTAATAATGATATTGAATACACTAATATAGTCACAAGTACAATATTGATTCTAATAAAAAGAGGCTGATAATGGAAATATAGGAAAAACATTAAAAATAAAAATAGGAACAAATATATAAATAGAAATAGAGGCACAATAATTAGATAGGCAAAGAGCAAAAAGTTTACATTTTGTGGTTGCTAGATGATGAATTTTTTTGAGGTCATAAAGGTATTATGTGAAAATAGGGGAAGAAGGGTTATGGTGGCTTGGGGTTTGTGGTACAGGAGCAGATGAGATTGTTTAGAAAATGTTGTTTTAGAGCAGATTTAAATTCTTTGAGTGATTCGAGTTGAGTGATGTGAGAGAAGATGGTATTCCATATCTTGGCAATGCTGTGGAAGTACAGACACTGACCAGCTCTCTTATAGGTTCATAGGTTGGCACTGGGCTACCTGCCCGAAGGCATATATTAGCCCAGCCACATTGTGCGGTATTCACCGTCCCTTTAGTAGTTCCCCAGACCCTTGTACTAGCAGCTAGTACCTTTGGCCCCTATCTAGTAGTGCTGTTGGTGTGATCCCAGTGTGAACTTTCTGCTACCCATCCACTCATCAAGGTTCCTCTTGAAGAGTGATAGTGAGGGGCTCTATCTTATGTAGATCAGGACCCTGTTCCATAGTAAGGGAAGTCTCTGCGAAGGGAATCTATCCCTCCAGCATGTTCTATTCATTGTTGTGTTGAGGTTTATATCCCTAGAGCGTATAGCTCGAGTAGATTTTATTTTGCTAAGATGGAGCATGTTCAACAATTCTGGGTTGGACATGGCTCTGTACGTTAGACAGAGATCACCTCTGAGAAAGTGGTATGCAACAGAGAACAGTCTTAGCTTTTTCAGTCGTGCTGCATAGGACAACTGTTTGAGGCCAGTAATCCTCTTGGTTAGGTACCTCTGTGGTCTCTCCAGCTGCTGGAGATGTCTAGCCAGGTACATTCCAATTGGTGCATTGTACTCAATAATGGGTCTGATAAAGGAAGAGTAGAGGGGCACCATTACATCCTTAGATCTTGATGCGAACCCTTTCGTGATCAGATGGGTCACATAGAAGGATTTTCTAACCACTTTGGCAACATGGTTATCAAAGGAAAGCTGACTATCTACTTGGGTCCCTAGATCCCTTATTTCTTCTTCAGATTTCAGGGGATTACCTCCTATGTTGTAGTTTGTGGGTACTCTGTTTTTTCCAAAGGGGGTTACTACGCATTTTTTTGCATTTAGCTTGAGACTATGGCCTTGACACCATGCATCAATCTCATTTAGGCCCTTCTGGAGGATCTCCATGTTGGCCGGAGACTCTATTATAGCACCCAGTTTACAGTCGTCTGCAAACTTAGTCAGCCACAGCCCTTCCATTCTTGCCTGTACTTCTCAGAAGTATATGCCAAACAGGAGGGGCCCCAGGACAGAGCCCTGAGGCACATGACTCGTTACTGGTCTGGATTCGGACATAGATCCCACTACTCTTACTTTATGGGATCTGTCTGAGAGCCAATTTGAGATCCATCTTGTGATGTAAGGGTTTATGCCCAGGTTATTATTTTATTAGGTTTGGATACCTTCAAGAGATGTTTATTAGTAGATCAGAGTGTGCGGGTAGGAGTGTATGCTTGTAGAATAGATTGGAGTGCAGGGCAGTTATTTGATTTAAATAGTAAGTTATGGGCAAGAGTAAGTTGAGTGCAATGTAGGTAGTGGGGGAACTCAGACCAGTTGAGCTGAGATATAGCTTGGCATGATATGTACAGTTAGACATTATAATAGCATGCTTGAAGCTTATTAAAAAGGGTTGAATGTTTGTTGGCAAAAATTGGACTTCCATAGAGAAGGGAAGGAATGAGTAGTGTGTTGGCTAGCTTAACTTTGGTGTTGGTGTCAAGATAAATTTTATGGTGATAAAGTTTACTTAGTTTGAAATGGGTTTTCTTAATTGTATTAAGGATATGTTGCTCAAATGTGAGCTTATTGTCGATAGTTATATGTAGTAGTTTTGAAGAGTTTACTAGTTCGATTTCTGTCTTATTTTGCGAGTAAATTTTTAAAGCTATGTGTGGCGGTTTTGCAGACAAAAGTATGAGTTTGGAGTTTTTTGGTTCAATAGAAGTTGAGAATCATTTAGCTAGGATTCAATTAATGCTGTTTTAGCTGCTTTCCTGAAAAAAAATTCTAAATTTGTTTCCTGCCTTTCCTGTAACTAGTCTAGTCCAGATACAGATTTGCTATATCCAGGACTGTTTGTAAGCTTCTGAGCCCCCCAAGCCTTTCTGTATTGGAGGGAAGCCTTCTAGCTTATCAGTGGGAGTGGTAAGCACTAAGTAGCCTATCTACCACAACAGGAGTGGTTTCTGGTCCAGAAATTGTAGTTTATTGGCCATTTGGGCAGTTTTTCCATATCTTTCACCTTTCTGGTTTAAAAGCCCATGTTTGCGCTTGTTTCCCACCTTTCCTGTAAATAGTTTAGTCCAGATGCAGATTTGCTGATCCAGGACTGTTTGTAAGCTTCTGAGCCCCCCAAGCCTTTCTGTGTTGTAGGGAAGCCTTCTAGCTTGTCAGTGGGAGTGGTAAGCACCAGGTAGCCTATCTAACACAAGAGGAGTGGTTTCTGGTCCAGAAATTGTAGTTTATTGGCTGTTTGGGCAGTTTTTCCATCTCTTTCAACTTTCTTGTTTAAAAGCCCGCATTTGAGCTTTTCCTGTCTTTCTTGTAGCTAGTCTAGTTCAGATACAGATTTGCTGTATCCAGGACTGTATGTAAGCTTCTGAGCCCCCCATGCCTTTCTGTGTTGGAGGGAAGCCTTCTAGCTTATAGGTGGGAGTAGTAAGCACCAAGTAGCCTATCTACCACAAGAGGAGTGGTTTCTAGCCCAGAAATTGTAGTTTATTGGCCGTTTTGGCAATTTTTCCATCTCTTTCAACTTTCTGGTTTAAAAGCCCATGTTTGTGCTTGTTTACCACCTTTCCTGTAACTCTTCTAGTCCAGATACAGATTTGCTGTATCCAGGACTGTTTGTAAGCTTCTGAGCAGTGCCAAAGTCTGCTCTTCAAATTTTCCCTTAGATCTGCTAGTTCTCTCCTCTCCTTCACTTTTAATAGCTTATTAGTCTAGCACTTTACCAGACTTCTTGTAGCAATTATTGTAGCACACAAAAGTGCTATCAGAACTAAATGTTCTACGAGGAAACAGCTCCAGTACTTATTATTAATGCCCACTCCTCCAGGCATGTCTAAAGGTCAGTTCCCTGTGCTTTCTCCTATTACCCTGGTGAACTTGGGCATCCCGAGGCAATGTAGAAACTGTCTCATGTACACTGACAACCCTCTCCTCTTACCTCCCAACACCCAGACTTGTGAAAGATGCACTTATATATCCAAACTGGAAGCCACGCACTCTCCAGCCAAGACTGGAATAGCTGGTCAAGAGGAGAGGGTCAACACTTGCTCCACATCACATAGAACACATAGCCCTCCAGAACACACACCAGCACTGTCTTCACATAAAAACACAAACCACACACCCACCTTTGTGGAGGCTCTGAATAAAAATCTACCCAAACAGTAGAGACCTCCAAGGCAGAAACGCACTCAACCACCACAACACAACACTAGTCATGAGACACATAACTCTCCTAAACATTGTGCCACTCAACCAAAGCCCCTAAGGCAAAACAGCATGCCCAACACACTAGTCATAGGTGACTCGATAGTGAGGCACACTGATGTCCCACTCACTAGGTTGAATAAGGAGAAAGTAATAGTCAGCTGCCTGTCAGGTGCCAGGATCCGCCACATAATGCACGCACTCAGGTCCTTCAACAACAGGTACAAATATGACTTTGTCATTGTACATCTGGGTGTGAATGACCTGAGATGTACCTCTCTGGACTACATGAAAAGAGACATGGAGGAGCTCTCGGATTATGTGGCACAGGCGAGTATGACTCTAGCCATGAGCAGCAATCTACCATCACCCAGAATGATACCACAGTACAAGCAGAAAATGATTAATTTCAAAAACTGGCTAAATTTCTGGTGTCATTCTAAGGGGATTCAGTATTTGTCTGCCTGGAATGACATGACTGACAGACCTCGATGCTCTTCCAGAGATGGCCTGCATCTGTCATCCCTGAGCTTCCGGATACTGGCTAAGGCTCTTTCCACCCCTATAGTGTCTTTTTTAGGCAGTTTTCCAAAGATCAAATTACCACCATAACAGCTACAAAGAAATGCAATCTGAAGGTCATGTTGTTCAATGCTAGAAGTCTCAAAATGCACTCACTTGAAGCACTCCTTAAAATGGAGAACATTGACATTTGTGTTGTAACAGAGACCTGGCTCAAAGCAGCAGAAAGCACCCCCTGCACTACCTGGCTATAACACTTTCCACACCTTTCGGCCCCAGAACTTGGACCGAAGCTCCAAAGGTGGTGGTATTTCCATATTCATAAAGGATGTGCACGGCTCCAGACTGGTAGCCCAACATAACACATCAGAGATACTTCAGGTACAGCTAACCTTGGGTAAGACGGAGATTCAGGTCGTAGCCTGCTCTAGGTCCCCAACCATATCCCAAGACTCACACTCCATGTTCTGAAGCAACCTGGAGCAACCTGGAGAATATTAGGGTCCAACCTAACACTCTCATACTGGGCAACTTCAACTACCCCTCCATTAACTGGGAAAACAACTCATGTACCAATACACTTGCCCAATGTTTCCTGGAATTCATTAATTCCAATGCCCTGGGCCAGCTCGTTCTTAACCCCACTAGAGGTAGCAACATTCTTGACCTGGTCATTACTAACATGGGTGACCATTGCTCTACACCAATAGTCAACTCCTCCCTGGTTAGATCCGACTACAAACTAATTACCTTGGAAATCCACCCCCTCCCTCCCGCAAAGGTAACCATCATAAAATACTTCTCCAAAGCTAACTTTGGGCTCCTAAAAACAGAGGTGGCTAACTTCACGACACCCATGCAAATGGAGAATAGCTGCATGACCGCCGAATCATACACCAATGCACTGTATGAACACGTACACAAATGCATGGATCCCGCCATACCCAATAGAACCAAGACACTCCCCTCCAAAAAAGGAAGCCAATCTGATGAAACCCTGCCATAAACAAACTCTACAACAGAAGGAGGAAACTGATGTGGAATAAGGTGAAATCTCAAGACTGGAAAAACTACCTTATCAGCCTCAACAAAAAGTTGAGATCCCTCATCAAATCCTCTAAAGCTAGCTATGAAAACTGAATTGCAGTAGATAGTAAAGACAACCACAAGGCCTTCTATAGTTATGTAAAGAATCTTCATGGCAATACCCAGATTTTCTCTGAGCTACTGCACAATGGTACCTCCTATACTGACCCAACAGATATTGCCAATATACTGTCCGACAGATTCAGTGCCAACTTTACCCCTCCCCCCAAAGGACCAATCACAATACCAGTAGATTGTTAGGCACCCAGTATTACTGCTGCACAGGTTAAAACAGCACTGTCCAAGGCCAAGAATGCAGCTTCTATGGGACGTAACAATATCCCTGGCTGTGTTATACATGAACTACAGAGTGAACTTCCACCTCACCTGTGTGCCCTGTTCAATCACAGCCTCACCTCAGGCTTTGTGTTTACAGAATGGCACACTGCTACAGTCATCCCTCTCCACAAAGGAAGAGTGACTACAGTCCCTGGGAGCTATCGCCCCATTAGCCTGACGAGTCTGATATGCAAAGCTATGGAAAGCATCATCATGGACCTAATAAGCAAGGATATAGGAAATCTCCAAACTCTGGATCCCACACAGTTTGGTTTTGTGAAGGGTAGATCATGCCTGCTCAACCTGGTCAACTTCTTTGAGTCAGTCAACAGAGCTGTGGATGAAAGCAAGGTGGTTCATACAGCCTACCTTGATCTAGCCAAGGCCTTTGATACCATTCCCCACTCAGGAATCATAGAAAAACTCACTAAGCTAGGCATCAACCCCTGTATCACTAGGTGGGTTGCAAACTGGCTCACAGTGTGAAAGTAGCTGATTTCAAGTCAGACTACTGACCGTCGTGAGTGGAGTCCCACAGGGTTCGGTCCTGGGTCCTCTCCTGTTTGATATCTACTTCTCTGAAGTCTAGGTCAACACAAAGGGACTCTGGCTGACAAAGTTCGCAGAAGATTGCAAGTTGGGAGCTTTTATTAACTCCCCAAGTGATGTTGACATCCTACAGAAAGGCCTCACTGAGACCAACGACTGGTGTCAGAACCATGGTCTTAAGCTCAATGCCAAAAAATGTGTCATCATCTCCTTTGGGATAAACCCGGTTCCCATGAATTACCACATTGATGGAAGTCCACTGAACACAGAAGGCATTATAAGAGATCTGGGAACACAGGTTGACAGCAACCTCTCTTTTGACCACCACATTGCCACTGTGGTCAGAAAGTCCTTCTATGTGGCACATCTCATTACTAAGGGTTTTGCATCCAGGAAGAAAGAGGTCATTGTCTACCTCCACTCTTCTCTCATTAGGTCAGTCATCGAGTACAATGCCCCATTTGGCATGTACCTCACTAGACACCTGCAGCAACTGGTGAGGCTGCAAAAGTACTTCACAAAGAGGATCCTAGGCCTTAAACACTTGTCCTATATGGACAAACAAAAAACTCCAACTATTCTCTGTCTCATATCTCCTACTTAGAGGTGATCTCTGCTTGACTTACAAAGCTATGTCTGACCCAGCTCTGTTAGAAATGCTACATCTAAAGAAATTCCAGTCCGTCCACACCACATGCTCCAGAGACCTCAACCTCATTACCACAATCAACAAAACATGCTGGAGGGAGAGGTTCATAACCCAGAGACTGCCCATGCTATGGAGTAGACTTCCCATACATGTCAAACAGAGCACCTCACTGTCCGTCTTCAAGAGAAATCTTGACGAGTGGATGGGAAATAGAAAATTAACCCCAGGGATCACTCCAGTGGATCTACTCGACAAAGGCATTGGGGACTAAGGTCAGGTGGCATGATGCCAGGGTAATCCTATGGGCTAGGCTTGTAAAGGCTCCAGGGCCATTAGCCTAGTACACACCTATGAACCTATGTAATTGAGTTTTGTGTGAGCGTTAGGAGATCAGGGTTACTGGGAACTAACTTTAGGCGGCATGATGCCAGGCAATCGTCTTGGGATTGGCTTATATAGGCTCCAGGGCCATTAGCCTAGTACACACCTATGAACCTATGAATCAGATAAATTGTCAGAGGAGGAGATAATGGTGGAATTGTCTACATATTGAATAAGTTTACTTTGTAGTGAAACCTTATGTAGATCATTTATGAAGGTATTAAAAAGTAGAGGGCCGAGAATGAATCCTTGGGGGATGCCTATATGATTGGCTTGGTATTCTGACTGGTGATTGAGCCATTTGACTGATTGTTCTCTGTTAGCTAAGTAGGAGGAAAACCACGTTAGGACATTAGAGGAGCAGCCCGATTTTCCTGGCTGTTATAGCAGTAAAGCAAGGGACACAGTGTCAAAAGCCTTAGACAGATCTAGCAGAATTAGTGATGTAGCTAGGCCGGCATCTAAGGCTTTGTTCACTGTGTCGGTAAAGGACAGTAGTGCAGTAATGGCATAAATAGATATATAAATGAAATGCGAGGGTTTTTTTATGTGTCTGAAAACTAAGCTTGAAATCATTGTTTTTGTTTAGACTCCAGGATACACTTTATCTCACTTGTGATGCTGGCAATCTGTGACTGATAAGGCATATTTAAATGCTATTGTTTAAGAGACATTGTTTTCTTAATGGCTCTTTAGTTGGACTAAGTGATCTAACCTAATTACTCTGCCATTCTTAGTAGCTTTTGTGAAATAACACAGGACAAGACAAATGCAGGAAAGAAAGGCAAACAGAAATAAGTCCAGACATAAAACAAATAGAATAATTATCAAATTATGTTTTTTCTATATTTGATGTGTAGTGTTGAATTATAGGGAAGGAAAATCAATTTCTGAGAAAGAAAAACTTGACATCTGGGTGTAGTTCTCCTTTATGTACAGCACATATCCCACTTCTATTATAGCAATACACTATATATTGGATTTCACACTTCCTTATCATCCTGTTATTAAGATTTTTGAACACTCTGTTCTGTATAATCTCAATAACAACACATCTGTTATATTTAAAAGTATTTTTGCAATATAAATGCATCTGAAAATCATGTCTTATTGGAATTATATCAGAATACGCAAGTCATCATTACTAATACCAAACAAAGGGAGAAAGTATGGTTGTGTAAAATCTTACCACAATGGTAGAAATCCTTGCCTTCATTGCTGCATTATTCTTAACAGATGAGATTCCCTGCCATGGAAGTTGAATGTCCAGCCAGTCTACCAAAGACTACTTGCTGCTTTTGAAAGGTACACTGAAAATCACCCAAATGCTTCTTGCATAGTATATGGCATAAAGGTGATGTTCAGGCCTACCATAATCAGAATTGAATGCCCCAGTAGGAACACAGTCCAAGAGGTAACCTGTACATCCAGGAAGGCGAATGACTAGGGGGATGGAGGAAGGGAGTGAGTACTGCAGCAGTGAAGGCAAGGACATGTACCATTATGGTAAGATTTTGCATAACTGCACTGTGTCCTAGCATTCACTGCTGCAGTATTCTTAGCAGATGGGATAGTCTCTAAGTTCAAGAGGAAACTTAGGAGGTGGAAGGCGCAGAAGAGCCCCCTAAAAATCCATGATGAATGGCACTAGCAAAAACAGCCCTAGCTCTAAAGATAACATCTAACTGGTAGTGCTTGGTAAAGGTGTGCACAGAAGTTCAGGAAGCTGCTTCAAGAATAGAATTAGTATCTTAATCCCCTGAAAAAAGCATCCAAAGAAGCCACAGCTCTAGAAGAATGAGCCTTAACTGAAGAAGGAAAGCTCTTGCTATGAAAAGTGTAACAAAAGGAAATAGTCTTAGAAATCCAAGAAGAACTAGTTTCCTTGGATATAGCAAGTCCCAAAGATCTAGGATGAAAAGAAACAAATAACCGGTCAGATTTTCTCATAGCCTTAGTCTTATCCAAATAAACCCTGAGTTGCCTCTGCATGTCCAAAGTATGTAGCACCTTCTCACTGTCATGTTGCAGACAGGAGAAAAAAGTAGGTAGATTAATAGACTGATTCAGTGATAGCTCATAAACCACCTTAGGCATAAAAGAAGGGTTAGTGCGCAAGTACACCCTGTCCTCATGAAATACCAAAAAAGGAGGGCAAGCCATAAGGGCCTGCAACTCGGACACCTGTCTGGCAGAAGTAAGAGCTAACAAAAGGACAGTTTTCCACGAACAATGTAAGAAGGAAACTGAAGCACCAGGCTCAAAAGGAGCCTGAGTTAACTTTTCCAAAACAGACGGAGCTAAACAGACCAACAGTAAAAAGATACATTCAGACTGGTGGCAAAGACGTTCTGATTATGGTAGGCCTGAACATCACTTTTATGCCCTATGCTATGCAATAGCATTTAGGTGACATTTAGTGTACCTTTTAAAAGCAACAAAGCAAAAGCAACAATTAGTCTTTAGTAGACTGGCCAGACGTTCAGGCTTCCATGGCTGGGAATCCCATCTGTTAAGAATACTGCAGCAGTGAATGTAAAAAAACATGAAACAGAGAAATGTTTTTCAACTTCCTATTTCCAAAAGCATAATGAGTCATGGTTTGATAAAATGGGACGGATTCTGTGAAGTTTGCAGAATCTGGTGCATTACGCTGATATCAGCATTAAAGTTGCAGATAACAATGTTATATGTAAATGTGTCAGAATGAACTCAGGAAAACCCCAGCACACAAAAGACTATCTCAATAATAATGGCACACAAAATATTACTCACTGGTAATCCATAAGGAATGAAAAATCACTGTCAAAATGTGATGTACATAAACAAAGTTATGAAAGGAATCTAACAATTCAAGCATCCTAACCATCTTAAATACATATCTGTAACAAAATCTCTCCAGTAAGCTTAAGGAGAACTATGGAATATGACCTTAACTGCATTAGTACAAACATATGCTATATTTTGGATTCTAATGGAATCTGTACCTTTTCTAATAAACTAACAATGCCTGCATGACTTTCGTGGGGATCACAGGTAACACACACACCCAAGGAAAGTGGGAGATAGAAAAGAAGATGAGGGGTATGGGTGAGGAAGAGGGACACACAAGAGGGATGATGGAACAGGGAAATCACAGGGAAAGTCAAGGGGACATGGGCAATTTCTTTTATTTTTGGTGGGAATAGACCCCATTTTTTAATTTTTTTAAGAATATAGGGAAAGATGAGGGGAAGGCCATCACAGCAGGTACACCAATAGAACAGATATCCCAACACATAACAGACAAAGTTTGGAAAAAATAGTAAGGACAGGTAGGTTACACAGACAGCATACTGAACAACACAGGCACTGGGAAGTTGGCAAACAGGGTGGGTATGCATACTAGCCATAGTGAAATGCAGAAAAATATATCTACCTACAAACTATCAAGTTATAACATGTTGTAAACTGCTTGGCAGTCATACTTGGATGTGTATGACCAGTGGTAGATATGTGTTGGATAAATAAGGATCACAGTACATACTGGATAAATAAACACATATCCAAGTAGTCCATCAGCAATGCAAGTTTAAGCCAAGAAACATCACAGATGAGCACATGCAGATCTAAAAATGCTAGACAATCCCAGCAGAGGACACAACTGAACCTCTAGCCATGCATGTGAAAGGCAAACAACCAAGCACAGTGCCAAACAGCAATACTGCAGTAAAGCAGTAAAAAGTATGCTAAATACACAAGTAAGTGTACACAACTCAAACAAATGTGTAATGGCATGCATATATGTCACACACGTATGCCATGACAAAGGCAACACACAGGTGTAGTTGGGCTCTATATCACTTCATTTCAATGCAATTGTAGCGAACACCAGATCGTTGACCCTCGCTCAGCGAAAATCGTTTCAGCAATTCACTGAATTTACTGAGGTCAAGTAAATACTTGCGCTACAGCACAACTTTGCCTTTTCTCCACTGTAGTGTAATCTCGGAATTGGTATATATAGTTATGGGGGTGTGGGGGGTGAAGCCCCCTACTCGATTTGCATAACTGTCAGTCTGTTGTACTGTAGGCAAGTATTTACTTGCCCTTGGTAAATTCAGCGAATTGCTGAAATGATTTTCACTGAATGAGGGTTGACGATCCAGTGTTTGTTGCAATTGCATTGCAATGAACTAATATAGACCCATGTAGGTGTATATGTATGACTGTCAGTGGTCTAAGTGGAATGTACTTGAAAGCAATGGCAGTACACATACACACACCAATGACACATAAGAATAATTTCAAAACTCTTAATACTACAGCTTAAAAAATATATCTTGGTGTTCACATGAATTTCAACAACATATACTGGTTAACACACAAGTATAATGAGAACAAGGATGCACTGCAAGTAGTAGCCAGTGACTTGTTTGCAGATGTCCTGCATCCATAAAATGACCACACATTTAGCACATGTTCACATGTCAACATAATACATGACAATAGTCTATAATTGCAGCAAAGGCAAATATAGCTGCAAAATATAATCTGGAAATATGAAGGTGGAAGTGTAGTGGACAGTGTGGGCCCACATCATAGAAAAGCAAATACATAGGATCATAGAAGGTTAATAGGATAATGACCCTATGGTCCTTACAAGCCTAGCCAAGTTTTACCCTTATTTCCACAATCAGCACCTATCACCTCTGTTCAAGAGGGACATAGGTGGAACCCCTGGGGTGAATTTATGGTTACCCATCCAATTGTCCAGACTGCATTTGAAGACGGCCAATGAGGTGCTCTGCTGGACATGAAGTAGGAGTCTGTTCCAAAGGTGTGGCAACCTCTGGGAGACAAATCTGTCCCTCCAGCAGGTTCTATTAATATCAGATTAAGGCCATTGAGCGAGTTACCCTGTGTACCCTTTGACTTACGGTTATGCAGCATTTCCAATAAAGCAGGGTCAAAGATTGCCTTATATGCAAGGCAAAGATCCCCTCTGAGTAGTCTGTATGAAACAGAATAAAGTGACAAGTGATTTCAGATGATTGCCATAGGACAGATGCCGAAGACCTTGAATTTTCCTTGTGAGGAACCTTTGTGGTCTCTCCATTTGCTGCAAGTATTGGAAAGCTACATACCAAAAGGGGCATTGTAAATTGTATTGCCTGATGAGGGAAGACTGCAGGGAAGTTCTAACTTCTTTTTTTCTGGAGACAATGCCCTTATTTATGAGATGAGCTGTATAGAATGCCCTTGTTACCACTATGGAGACATGGTGATCAAAGTTAAGGTTGCTGTCAACCTGTTTGCCCAGGTCACTCACCACTGAGTGCATACTTAGGGTGCTGTTATTGATATGGTAGTTAGCAGGAACATCACTCTTACTGAAAGGGATGATAATACTTTTTTTGCATTGAGTTTAAGGCTATGACTTTGGCACCAGTCATTTGTTTGGGTAAGACCCTCTTGTAGGATGTTGACATCATTTGGGGATTCAAGCAAATTGCAAATGTACATCAAATGGGCAGGCTGCATTGCTAATTTCCACCAAACTGGGCATGTATAAATCACACATACACAGTAATGTGCAATCATGTAACATCACTAGGCCTAGGTAAGCACGCTAAGATTCTGAATCACATACACATATCCTGTCATGCCAATGCTGAATAAATAAATGTAGGTGTATGTCATGCATTTTTCTCGTCACTGAGCAGAGGACACTCCTGTGAGCATTGTTACAGTACATAAGCGATAAGTCAGTGAATGCTCACATGTCAAAGGTACAATCGTGTATCAGTATGGATCTGACTATGTGCGCAGACATGTACAATCATCATTTATTGTGTACAGCTATTGGGATAAGGTGTGAACCTATGTGAATAAATAATAGATGTGGAAATGTAACATACAGGAAACACGGCATAATATATTGTTAGAGAATAAATGATCCTTACCACAGTGTATACTGTAATACTACATTAGTGTGTGATGTAGTCAGAAAATGAGGACTGCCCACAGGTATGACATACCTGTATATGACCCCACATTCCATTAGTATTACCAACACATGGCACACACCACATCATGCCAGTGGGAAAGCATAAAAACTGTCATCCAAATCAAATGGGAAATAATAAGTCCTTCTGTTGCATATAAATGATATGGTAATGCACAAATACGAATCATACCACAGTGGCAGTACTGGATTATGAACATCTGTTGTCTGTCAGTTTCCCTCAGTAAAACACATGTTTACAAACTAATTGTTGCAGCACTAGCTGCAGGTTAACTGCCACAGTGCATGGACAGCTAAATGTGTGATGAAAGTGTAATGTGTGTGTCATCCACACATTGAAGCATAATTAAGTGTCACATGATGATAACAGAAAAGTAAGGCAGCTACATGGTATGCATGCATACCATACTTCTTTGCATGCATACATACTTTTCATGCATGCATACTTCTTTGAAAAGGTCAGCAAAGCCGTAGATGAGGGTAAGGTGGTTCTAAATCTCACCAAGGCTTTCAACACCATCCCCCACTCTGGAATTATAGACAAACTCACTAAACTAGGTATAACTCCCCATGTCACAAGATGGGTTGCCAACTGGCTCACTGACAGAACCCACACTGTGAAAGTAGCAGACTCTAAATCCAACTTCAGACCAGTGACAAGTGGAGTAACACGGGGTTCAGTCCTAGGTCCGCTCCTGTTTGGTATCTACTTCTCTGAATTACAGGCTAACACAGAAGGTCTTTGGCTAACAAAGTTCGCAGATGACTGCAAACTAGGAGCCATAATCAAAACTCCTAACGATGTGGACATCCTACAAAAGGGCCTCACTGAGACAGATGCCTGGTGTCAAAGCCATGGCCTCAAGCTCAATGCCAAAAAGTGCATTGCCATCCCTTTTGGTAAAAACTCTGTACCCATGAACTACCACATAGGTGGTAGTCTACTTAACACTGAAAGTGTGATAAAAGACCTTGGGACACAGGTGGACAGTAGTCTTTCCTTTGATAATCACATTGCCACAGTAGTCAGGAAATCCTTCTATGTGGCACACCTCATCACAAAAAGTTTCTCATCCAGGAAAAAAAAGGTCATTGTTCCCCTCTACTCATCACTCATTAGACCCATTATAGAGTACAACACCCCTTTTGGTATGTACCTCACAAGACATCTACAACAACTGGAAAGGTCACAGAAATACCTCACAAAGAGGATTACTGGCCTCAAACAGATGCCCTACGCAGACAGTCTCAAAAAACTCCAGCTTTACTCTGTTGCATATCGCCTACTCAGAGGTGATCTCTGTCTAACATACAAAGCTATGTCAGACCCAGAGCTGCTGGACATGCTCCACATAAAGAAATCCCAATCCCTCCGAGCTATGCACTCTAGAGACCTAAACCTTGTCACCACAATAAACAGAACATGCTGGAGGGATAGATTCCTATCCTAGAGACTTCCCATACTCTGGAACAAACTCCCTATCTATATCAAACAAAGCCCTTCATTAGCACTCTTCAAGAAAAATCTTGATGATTGGATGGGAGATAGGAAATTCACCCCGGGGATCACTTCTGTGGCTCTGCTTGACAAGGGCACAGGAAAATAATTTTCTTGGTTGGCAAAAGCAGGGTACTGTTTGGCTAGGCTTATATAGGCCCTAGGGCCAATAGCCTAGTACCTACCTATTAACCTATGAACCTATGCACAACAGTGTATTAACAGTCCAATCACTTATCTGCAGTCAGCATGCTGTCAGCATAATACAATTGGAGCACACAGACAACACTTACAGGCCGGAGGGACCAGGCTAATGGGACTGAGTCTCACAAATGACTTCATGCGCTGTCTCCCTGAATGAGTCACTTATAGCCCACACCATATCCTGGAAGAATGTTGACATCATGTTCCTCATCTATGTTCGAGACACATCAGTCACAACCTCTCAGATATTGTCTTAATAATAGGCTCTGCTCCGGTCCTGGTGTCATCTCTGCCATCTCCTCTGTGGTGCAGCAGGCATGATGGCATGGGGAGGTGCTGGTCTTGCTTCCTTGTCATCGTAGTAATCATCATCAGAGGACTCTGGCGGTGGCCTGACATGTGCTCATCATCGCTGTCTGATAGACGATTGTCCATGGGTCCCATGCTCTGTCAACATGAAATGCAAAACATGACGAATGAAAAGTG
This sequence comes from Protopterus annectens, assembly GCF_019279795.1. Classification (NCBI taxonomy): domain Eukaryota; kingdom Metazoa; phylum Chordata; order Ceratodontiformes; family Protopteridae; genus Protopterus; species Protopterus annectens. The sequence continues at coordinate 1,056,629,651 of NC_056746.1, read as the reverse complement.
AATGTCTATCACACCGCACATTCCCATGAAGATCAGAGCTGACCTTAAACTGAAACAGATATGTACATCTACAGTATAACATACTTAATTAACATCTCATCTACTTGTGGGTTCTGACAGTACAAATATGACAGTGAAGTTGTACTAGCATCCATCAAGGTTGTTATTTAAAACACAGTTCAATTTGAAATGTTGCAAACATTAGCAAGTAACACAATTATAATCAATACAATTCTTGTACTGAATGGCTCCTAATACACACACCACTTTCCTTATGTCACTTTATCTATAGTTATGGACAATAACAGAGCATGTTGTGGAGAATGTACCATTTACCAACGTGAGCAGTTCAATCAAGGCTGTGCAATGGCATGCATATCACAGCTTACCAGTGGGAATCATGACATCACCTGGACATTTGAATATTGCCCAGCATGAAGCATGGAAAGCATATATGAAGCCAGCGCATGTAATATTTCTTGGTATTTGAATGGAATCATAAACAACACTGTCTCATGACACATTAACAAAACAGAAATTGACAAAAGTAAAATCTTGTAAACAGCAAGGTATTATTACTGGGACTTGAACAGTTCAATAATTTTGTCTGCCACAGTAAACTGTTCATCTGAGTGGCTGTCAACATGCCGTTATTCCATTTCTTTTTTCCTGGCATGTCTTCCCTGAGTAGAAATATGTGTGTGTGAATGTAAATTATACTCTCAGCATGTAATGAGTCACATGTTCAGCCAACAAGTGACATTGTTAAAGTGAAGACACTTTTTACATGACAATATTGTGGAAACTAGGCCATGTATCAACAATCTGATTCAGGCAGCATGGTAATTGGCTGAACCCACATCAACATAATGAATACCACAGTAACAAATACTTATAATGTTCAATAATGTTCAATCATCACACATGTGACATAGGAGAATCTACTACATGTTTCTCAAGCAGTATTGCATACTGGCAAATATCAGCAAACAGTAGCCTGCAAAATGCAAACATCCTGCTTAAGCTTGCTGATTATGAAATGTTGCAAAGAAATGCCTATCTACAAAGGTATCCATAAACAAAAGATAAAAGTATCCAGTGACGACAGCAGGACTAGTAGATAAATCTGTCTTTAATGCACAAATAAAACCAAGACATAAGTGCTTTCGTAGTATCACTACTTCATCAGATCTGATGAAGTAGTGATACTACGAAAGTGCTTATGTCTTGGTTTTATTTGTGCATTAAAGACGGATTTATCTGAAGTAGTGATACTATGAAAGCGCTTATGTCTTGGTTTTATTTGTGCATTAAAGATGGATTTATCTGAAGTAGTGATACTATGAAAGCGCTTATGTCTTGGTTTTATTTGTGCATTAAAGACGGATTTATCTGAAGTAGTGATACTATGAAAGCGCTTATGTCCTGGTTTTATTTGTGCATTAAAGACGGATTTATCTGAAGTAATGATACTATGAAAGCGCTTATGTCCTGGTTTTATTTGTACATTAAAGATGGATTTATCTGAAGTAGTGATACTATGAAAGCGCTTATGTCTTGGTTTTATTTGTACATTAAAGATGGATTTATCTACTAGTCCTGCTCTCGTCACTCGGTCCATTTGCTGTTTATTTGTCTTATACATTTTCTTGGAAGGACCCACGTACCTATTCTGGCTGGTGATTGTTTTGTTTTGCTTTTTAAAAGCTAAAAGTATGTTGTAACAAAAACACCCAAGGTGTTGTAGGCATGTACAATCCCCATATTTGAAGGGCATGTCACACAGTCTGTAAATGACAATGTGAACACTGACATTAGTCTGTAAGAAGGTAAGCTATACACAACAGATCAGTCCCTAGGAAAAACATCTATACATACACATGTGCCAAACCTATGCATTACATACAGCAGTCAAAGCACTAATTATTATTATTATTATTTAATGTTTGTTTACTAGGAAAGCCCAACTTGGAACAAAGTCAATTTTCAGTGGTGGCCTGCGGAGAAACACTCCAGATGCATGTCTTTGTAAACTTTTTACCTGGGCCCCCGCTGAAAATTGGCTTTGTTCTAAGTTGGACTTTCTCAGTAAACAAATGTGAAATAATAATAATAATAAACAGTGCTTTCACTGCTGTTTGTAATGCATAGGTTGGCACATTTGTATGTATAGATGTTTTCTACAACCTTGCATGTAAAACATAATGTAAGCATATGTGTCAGATACACAAACCTGACTGTCATTTATGTTGTGGCCTACATTTCAAACATTATCTGCCTAAAACATGGCTTGATGCTAAATGATATTTCCACACATATGGATTTGAAACAGACTGTTAAGCACAGGTATAGTGTGATTCTTGCACTTACCTTACTGATGCATGATGGGTATTCAGGCATTCTAAGCAATATACATGATAATGTAAAAAATACAGACCTGTAACAAGGATCAGATACATTTCATTTAAGTAAACAGAAAAATTAATCAACATACCTCACTCTCTCTGCTGCCCCTCAAGCCTGTGCATCCAATTGATGTACAGGGTTCAATTCTGGCTCCGGTATTCCTCACCTGAAAAAACAAAACAGCAACGATGAATGATGTAGACTCAAATAACAGTGATATACTTTGCTCAGATCAGGTTCTACAAAATTTGCTTCTGAAGAGCAACATATAATCAACATCCACATTTTGTAATGTTACACATGGGCTTTTATATTTTTGAACACATATTGGAGGACACGCGAGTCAAACCTGCAGCTTGAACAGACATTCAGACTCTAACTTTGATACCTACCCACCTAACTAATACATCTTAACTAAGAATGTCTCGTGAATGCAGTTAAAAGTCTTGGGGTGATTATATCATCTGGGTGGGGGGGTGGATTACTAATATGGATAATGACTTAGGATTTCATAAAGGGAACACCTGCTGTAGGTAAATGACTTCATGTCAGCACTGTGGTCACAACCATTAACAGCAATGGAAAACCTTCATTCGTCAGACAGTGGGACAGTGGGACAATGTCATCTATCACACAGCTTCTGTTAACAGAGACACAAAAGGTACTGTAAATCATGGATATAGTAAGGGATGAGGGAAGACTACATTCAAAGATATTCCTTGGCAAAGTGAACATCACAAAGCAAATGCATACATATTTGTATCCCCGTGCTCTGCATTTCAAATGTAATTCTATCTGACTCCTTCAAAAGATAAGGATGAGGAGGTTGTTGAAATTAATTTAATAATGAATTACAAAACAACACTACAGCACTTGTGAAAATAATTCCATATTGCACATATAATAGTCTGTATCAAGTGTTAGTAAACTTTCACTTGAGAGATTCTGTTAACAGAACTTTATACATTATGACCTTATTTGTAAGAATTCCATGAATAACTGGGTTATTCGTAATCATCCACAAAATAAATGTTAACAAGTAGTTCTGTAGAAAAGAAGATTGGAGTATACGTGAAACAAACCAAGGTAATAATTTAATGATATGTTTCCCCTATGTGGAATTGAACCCACAGTGTACCAAAATACAGGCATGCTGGATGGATTTCTTACAGGGCAAGCTAAGAGGCAGCACATTTCTTCTTAAGCAACATATACTGCTTATGTTAATTTGCATTCCTGCAGATAGATAAATACGGAAACCTCCAACAGTAATTGGCCATTGCAATGTAAAGAAATAACAGGTATCAACACATAACAGAAAACATATGTGTAATCAGTCGGACAGGCATTCCTCTTGGCTTAAACAAACAGAACTATAGTAAGACTGTTCACTTTATTAATAGGAATTAAGTAAAACGTTATTTATGGGTTACTGTTCAGACATATACTGCTAGAGTAGGTGATACTGTCATAGCATAACGATTAACTAGGAAATGAATAGCCATTATTGGCCTTGGCGCTATAGGCATCAGTGATACATGAGTACAGTGGATGTATGAAATGATGTCTTTATATATTTGAAAACAGATGTACATCTACAAAGTTCTGAATTATGCATTTATTTATTTTACATTTGTTGACCAGGATAGTCCGACTGGATATATATCCATTTTCAGCGGAGGCCCGGGGAGAAAAGCTCCAAGATAATAATACACATTGAACATTTAGTAAATGCTAGTTTCAAGGAGATTACAGTCATAAGCAATACCAGCATTTAGCACATATAGTACTAACTTATTATAAAACACTTTATAAAACATAACATTATTTTCAAAGTTATATATACATAACATTACATTCAGGTTTAAGACACATTGAGCAGCAGTTATACAACTGACCCTTCCTGAAATGGTGTGGTAGAAAAAAGTTAGAAGTAGTTGAAGCTAAGGCACCTAAGTAATAGAGAGGTCACTAGTCAGGGTTAGTGCAAGGACATAACCAATGAGTTTTGAAGTATTTCTTGAGCTTGTTTTTGAATCGAGTTAGTGAGGGTTCTAGGAGTCTAGTGGATGATCGCAGTGGCTGGGTGCTGGTGTAGGGGCTGATAATATTTTTAGTGCAGGTGTATTTTCTGGTTGGTAAAGGAATTTATGTGCCACTATTAGCTGGTTGAACTGCAGTAGGCTAGGCAGTTCAAGCCATCCTAGGCGATTTAGGTTGTGACAGTGGTGTGTCCGGTAGGCTGTACCAGTAGCAAATCTGGCAATGTAGTTATAGCAGGATGATCGTTTATTAAGATCTGTTTTGTTTAAGTTGGAGAATAGAGGTGAGGCATGGAGAAGAGTTGATAGTAGATGGGAACGGGCAATTGCAGTTCTAGCAAGTGGGGTAAGGAATGGTTTGATTCTGTAAAGAGAACCAAGTTTTTTATTACTGATTTTTATAGTTTGATTGATATGCGCATCAAACTTCAGGTTGTTATCAACTATGGCACCCAGTAGTTTAGTGTGGGCTCCTGGGGAGATGATAGTGCGATTGTTAGTGGTTATGTTGCGTGTGGGGGAGAAGAGGAGCAGCTTAGTTTTGTTGGGGTTTAGGATTAGATGTTGATTGAACAGCCATTTTTCCACTGTATTAAAGGCATTTTGGATTAATGTGAATAAAGTAGCTGGTGAGGTGTCAGAACAAATCAAGGTGGAGTCATCCACATATTGAATGCAGGTAGCATCTGGGATGAATGAATGAAGGTCTGATAAAGATGGAGAAAAGAACGGGTCCTAGTATCGAGCCCTGGGGACTCCTAATGTGATGGGTAATATGCATAGTATAAATATTATTAAATAAATAGCATTGCCTTCTCAATTACCCAGATGAGCTAATTGTCAGAACAGCAAATTAATTAATGGTTATAAAAGTCATCTGTCTTTTATCTTTTGGACACAGCTGCTCCTCTAAATTCTGTAGGAATGCTCATTTATTTGTAGGATAGTGACAGTTATTGCAGGGATTCCCAGGCTTTCTCTGCACTTTGTTGACCCACTGATACAGCTTCTCTGTGTCACTTTGATGCAGATCATCACAGAAATGGCAAACCTGCAGTCCAGTCTGGTAGATCCCTGTACATTTCCCATTCTCCCTGCATTCTGGTTCCAGATGTCGACCATCATGAATTTCCTTGGCCTGGCTCTTATTCGATGCTCCACTCCATAGACAGGCATCTGTGTGGTATCCTCCTCAGTCAAGTTGGGCACAGAGACAAGTTACATCCTCCTGAAAGTAGCCATATCAATATTCCAATGAAAAATATATTTAAAATGGAGAAGCTGAAAAATGCTTATTGATGTCCCATTCAGTTCGCAGGCAGCAATGGTCTGATCTGTACATGTATCAGAATCAATATTTAAAAGTGGCTATGTCATGTTATCAGATCATTGAAAGATAATGGGCACATGCTACACATGGTGCCATTTATCGATACCTATTCAGTACTTGTGGAGAGCACCTGCCCGTTATGTCAAACTATTGCTTAATGTACCAGATTTCAAGAACTTATGGGGAGGTGTGCAAATGGGATTCCAAAACATGGAATTTAATGAACCTCATTAATTATGTATGGTGCAAATGGTACTTAAAGATGGGTACACATTAGGTGCTCTCACTTTCAGTGATACCCAAGTCATAGGCATCTGATAAGGTAAACTACCACCTGCTAGCATTCCTGTTTTGGGAATATTACCTCTGATACCATTAATCATTCTCAAATGTGCCTGTTTAGAGTTAATTTTGTTGAAATTATGTGCTTTAAGACAGTTGCTTGTAACTTAATTCAGTTCTGTCTGAATTAAATTTATACATACAGGCATTGCCATCTGCATTAAGGATATGCATTAATTTCACATATGCAGTTGGGTAGACAGATTTATATAGCCAAAGCAGACAGTACATAAAGATGTATTTGTGGATTATCTGTATGTCTTAAGGGTAATTCCATGCATTCTGTGGTTTACTCATGAAAACCTATGGATTCTGACATTATTCGTATGTACTATGTCCTTTTGCTGCTACTCATATTTCTTTATTGATGATTCTCAACACAAGCCTTATAATTGCTGTCTCAGTATAAAAATGTAAATATTCAATGTCTCCCATGCTGATCGGTCTTGCCTTAGGCTGCTGGCTTCGCCTGCTGTGCGTGCTGTGTTCCACCCCATTTACTACATCCTAAGAAACCTCCCCTCTAAGGAATTCTACTACGTGACTATGCCAAAACCCAATGAAGTGCTTCAAACAGATAACATCTCTGCAGAAATTTTAATTAGTGTATGCATTTTCATTTGTAAACTTAATTCGGCTACCTGTGCATCTCTACTGTGGTGCCTGTACTTCTCCGCTTGCTAGCCTAGCAGCCTACTGTGGTTTCTATTTTTCTTGCACCTTAATCACTCTTACCCTCTAAGCCACCTGATATATATTTCTTACCACCAGGTGGCACTGTTCACCCACTTATTTATATAGACTACTTGATTTTCTATTCTGCTCTCACCCAAGCTACCCCCACTCTACCTACTTTTACACCTCACTAGCCTGCTGTACCTGGTACATTGATTTACAACCTTTCTCCCCTCATTTTCTTCAGTATATACTTACCTCTGCTGTTTCTGTCCTTCTGGTAAAGTCACGCATTTCTCCTAAAGCTGACTGATTGGTTCTGTCAGCCACCTTCTCTCCAGCTCTTCCCACTCCGTTTATCCTTTGGGCTCACTCCGCTCCCCTACTCTGCCCCCAAATCTCACCCGCCCCCATTACTCCTACATTTATTTCTACTGCAAAGCCCACCCCCTCTCTATCAACCAATCATTTCCACTCAGCAGCCCCTCCCCATCCTACCTCCTCCTCCCAATCAAATCTACTCCTCCCCTTCATTCAAGATCCCTTCTCTACTGCATCTTTACTTCTATCCTCTACGATGCATTCTCTTCTACCCTATGCCATTTGTACTCCATCTATCTGATTCCTACTACTACTCCCCTTTATACCATTCCACCTTTTACACCTATAACCAACTGCACCCTTCCTCCCTATCCTATCCCCCATCTCCCCACCTCCTTCCACTTACCTCAGAAATACATGTCCACACCATATCTGCCTCTCTCGTTCAACCCAATCCACTCCATTACTTCAAAATAAAAATTTTCGCACCCTCAATTAAATACTGGAAGCCTAAACTAATACCCTACTGTCCACAACTAACTAAATCCAAATTAAAAACACTTCTTCCCTTCCTCAACTACCTCTGCTTAGCTGGGTACATACACCCAAACCCAGGACCAAATATGGCCCCTAGTCACATTCCCCCTGTCAATAATAGTACAACCAACCTCAAATATCTCAAATTCCTTACCATCAATGCCCAGAGTTTAAAAAATCAAGTAGCCCACTTCCACGCATGGCTAAACCACAACCTACCTGACATTGTAGCCATCTCTGAAACCTGGCTAAAACCACATATTAGTGACTCCGAATCCCCCCCAAATTTCAATCTCTGAGAAACGACCACTTAAATAGAAAAGATGGTGGTGTAGCCTTAATCTACACTAACCAACTATCCATAACCTCCTATCCCAATCCTATCCCTCCATTCAACAATGCAGAAGTAGTAATTGGCCTACTAAAAATAAATAACCACAAAAGCATTTGTATAATATCCCTCTATATCCCCCCTGGTAATAACATCACTACTCTTGAGGAAATCCACCTCTGGACATCCACCAATATTAAGCTAGAAACCTATATACTTGGAGATGTAAATATCGATTGGAACAAAATCAATAACCCTAATCCCACCATATCCATCAATCTATGTATTTACACCCAATTAACTAACTCCATCACCAGACCTAACAAAACAAATCCCCCTGGTACCATACTAGACTGGATCCTTCTATCCCTTCCTAATAAAGTCATAAAATCCGGCATAACTCCTGACCCATTAGGAGACCACTTCCCAGCCTTCACCCATTGAGCTAACCTCTCCTCTCCTCACCTACACCACTATATTCAAATACGTAACCTCTCAGACTTTAACCACATTACTTTCTCTGATTCCCTAAAGCAAATTAACTGGAACCCCCTAAAAACACTTCCACTAGACAATGCTGTAGAATTTTTCAACTCAACCTTCATAAATGTCCTAAACTGCCTAGCTCCAATAAGAGTAAAAAAAGTAAAATCAAAGACCGCCCCATGGTTAACTAAAGACACAAAAAAAACTTATGCTACAAAGAGATAAAACCTGGAAAGCTTATCTCAAAAACAAACAGCCTGAAACTTTACTTAAATACAAACAACTACGCAACCTTACTAAAACACAAGTCATTAGAGATAAAAAGTCTTACTATATCAAACTTCAGTTTAACCATTGCAATAACCCCAAACAGTTCTGGAATTCCATTAATTCCCTTCTCAACCCGGGTACCAAAAGCAACCCCTGCCCTGACACAAGCAAATCTGAGCCTGAAATAGCTTCCCTATTCATTTCCTTCTTCCCAAACTCTATAGCAGAACTGAATAAGACCTTCTCCAACAATAACCCATTCCCCTCAACCTAGCCAATCTTCCTCACCCCCTACTACTCCTCCTCCTACATTTGAGCTCAAACCCATCTCAACCTCCGACATAAAGAAATTACTCTCTAAACTAAAACCATGCTCCAATGCCCCTGACAACATCCCATCCTCCTTCCTAAAAATAGCCGCTGATGGCATCGCTCTCCCCATTAGCATCTTGATCAATAGGTCTATGCTGGAATCCTATGTGGCCAAATTATGGCATGCCGCCTTTATTCTACCTCTCCATAAAGGTGGCAAAAATAATAACATCTCAAACTTCTGCCCCATAGCTATCCTCTCCCCAATCTCAAAACTCCTAGAAAAATGCATCCACCTTCAGCTTGTGCCATTCCTAGCCAATCATCAACTAATCAATCCTATCCAACATGGCTTCCAACCTGGCCATAGTACCATCACTGGCATTCTCTCCTTCTTACACACAGTAAACCCTGCCCACGACTCTGGAAAAATAGTATCTACGGTTCTACTGGATCTGTCCAAAGCATTCGATACCATCTCCCATACCCACCTCCTAAGCCATCTTTCTAATCTTAATCTCTCCCACAATACCTTATCTTGGTTCTCCAGCTACCTTTCTGGCAGGTCTAAAGCTGTAAAATGGGGAAAAAGCACCTCTACCTTCCTTCCAACCCCCACGGTGGTACCTCAAGGATCCATACTTGGTCCAATGCTATTTAACATCTTTATTAATGACTTTCACAAAGCCTTACCCAACACCAAAATTATGCAATACACAGACAATTCTGCTTTAATCTGCTGCACCTCTAACCTTTCAGAGCTCCAAACAGTGACACAAACAGCTTTCTCCACCGCTGAAAATTGGATGCTCCAGAACCACCTCTCACTAAATGCCAACAAATCCAAAATACTTCTATTCTCCCCCTCTAAAGCATCCCCTATTGATAAAACCTCATTCCAAATCATTAGCCAAAACAATTCTACTATAGAGGTTGTTCCCTTTTCCAAACTTCTAGGCGTTACCATAGATGACCACCTAAAATGCAATACTCACATCCAGCAAAACATCAAGAAAACCCATATAAAACTTGGCTTGCTATACAGAAACATCCACTTCCTCACTCCTTCCACCAGACTAAGTCTAGCCAATACCTATCTTCTCCCCTCACAACTGTACGGTGCTCCTCTTCTAACAAACTTATCTTCCTCCCTTTCCTCCAAACTGGAAATCTGTTACAGTAAAATTTCCAAATTTGCAACCAAAGCCAAATTCTCCTCCCACCATTGTATTTCCCTACATTTGTTGAACTGGCTTGAACTCTCCAACCACCTAGACTATCTCCAAATCACCACAGCCCACAGACTAATATTTCATCCTTCTAAGTGCCCTGCACTAACCAACATCCTTCAACCTTATACCCCTCACAGAACTCTCAGATCTACTCATCAAAACTTAATCTCTGTCCACAAACCCAACCACCCTACAGGTCAGCATCTGCTATCATTCTCCTTAGCTAAAAAATGGAATGCTCTTCCTTCTTCTCTAAGAACTTGCAAAACCTTTGAAACTTTTAAAACTCAGCTACATTCCTATCTTTACTCTAACAGGAAATGCAACTGCACCCTCCCCCTCTTAACTAATAATCACTTCTACCCTTTTAACACCTGACTACCTCTGTCTTCAAGCTAGCCTATCACAATTGTAAATATTGTAAATAACTAAATTGTACTATGTATCCACAATCTTATGCCTGTTTCTCTTGCATGAAATGGAATTGTAATGGCTTTTCTTTTCCGCAATTGTACATGTAACTAATGTATATAAAGCAAACATCTTTTGTAACTAAACCATGTAATGTGGAGCTTATCTCCCCAGGCCTCCACTGAAAATGGGCTCAATGAGCCCAGTGGACCTCCCCAGTCATCAAACTGGAAATAAATAAATAAATAAATCAATAAATAAATAAAATGATCTATTCTGTCAGTGGCCTACTTATGGATACTAAGGTTTCCCACTGCTCTCTGTAAGTTGTTCAAATGTCCGTTTGTGTAATATTTGAAAGGGAAGTGAATGCAGCCTCACATGGTATAATGCTGGTGCCTTTGGACTTCCATTCAACATATATGTAATGTAAGGGTTTGAATCCTATATACAGCCTCTACAGATGTCACAAGTTATGTTGATTTTACAACTGTTAGGTATGCAAACGTTGGCATTACGTTTTGTATGTCATATTAGTATTTGCCACAGTCAGTGTTTCATAAACTTTTGCAATGAACAGGAATGCATACTATTTATGGTGATATACACTGTCCACATAATCATCTGCATAACTGGGCCACAAAATAAATATGATCAAGTGCATATTGCAGTCTTTCTGATGGCAAACAGATGTAGGGGCAATAATTTCTCCACAGAGGAAAATGACATCATACTAGATGCTCTGTAACAACATGGATGTAGACTCCTTGGATGAGCAGGGAATACAGTATGGAGGAATGCAGTGTGGGCCGACATTACCAACATGATTAATGTGGATGGAGGTCACAACAGATTTCATGAGGCCTGTCGACCATGCTGCTCTGACATGATCTTCTGTGCAGCTAACCGGTTAAGATGGTATGAGAGATCGAGGGATCCCACCTGTAGTTAACTACCATTGACCCCCCCAATAAGATCACAATAATTCTTGCTCGCCACATATGGTGAATGGGGAGCAATGCATCCCCATGTACGGAATCGAAGCAGGAGTTCCAGGCCGCACATGTAGGTCTTACTTTGCATGTCATGGATGACTACAGAGTAAATCATTGCATATTTTTGTTGCATACACATTTGTGTATTATCATTTTTGATTTACAGCAGCAGAATTGAATCACGCACACAGATCCACACAGGGTGATGATGATGAACGTAAGTGTAATGACATGTACTCATACAACTGCAGTGCAGACAGAGCAGTGCAACAAACATGTGTAATGCTGTCTGCATTAATATTCACAAGTCCATCTACTTATGGATAACACCAGAGAAGGATAAGTGAGTTTCTCCAGACTGCGCTACTGTGACTCCTATCTGTTATTTCCTCAGCCTCATGTCATAGCAATGCTGTTTACTGTTATTCTGATATTTCCATAACATTGTACACTACAGGTACATCCAGTGGGGGTCCAAGCCATGCAGGTGTAAGTACAGACAGACAAGGTATACTAACTCAGCAGATTCATAGGTTGCAGCAATGTGTAGCAGACCTGTGATACATGATATTAATGTCACTGTTTTCCAACACAGGGACATATGACCAACAGGTGCAACATCCGGTATGTGAGAATATGCAGTCCCTGTTACTGTGTCATACATGTTGCTTTCATACATGACTGTGTTGTCCTTTTCTTTACTTTCCCACTGCAGAATCCACAGTACAACACACAGACTCAGAACAGTGGGAATCTGTCAGTAGTATGCTATTACCTGTCTTTCATATATGTCATTGCTGTTACTCTTGTTGTTGTCCTCCATTAATACTGTATCCTTCTACCCATTAATAAGACAGACTGTGTCACCAACATCATCATCGGGTGCACAAACAAGTGATATGTCTATGTGAAACCTGCAGTATGTTTTAATGCTGTTCTAATGGTTCATGCTGGCAATGATATGATTAATAATGCTGACATTTTTCCCAATACTAGTTAAAGTGTATCTCTCATCTACTGCACCAATGTCCCAGGAAGACCTGTCAGGTGTGCTTTATTTTTGTGTGCATCACATATGTCATGTATGTTAGCTGTGTAACCTAAGTGTCAACTCCCTGTTATGTAGATTCTGTCACCCATACACAGAAAATACCTAATGGTAAGTTATTATTATGTGTAACATCACAGTGACATATATGTGTGCCATATGTCTGTAATGATATCCATCATGTCATGTAAGCACGTAGTTCTGATCTGTGTCATCTGTCTCTTTTTTTAGCACATCAGCAATCTGTATCCTACATTAGCCCATACAGTGATCATGATGAGGGATCGGATGTGTCTCAGAATGGCAGAATGGACTCTGACGCACAGGACAGTGACATGGTTATACAGTCTGTACAAGATGGTGACAGTCATGTGGGTGCTGTGAGGTAATTGCATTCTTGGCTACTCAAAATGAAAGCATGCTAGCTGTGGCATGGTCAGTAGAATCCCTGGCCTCTACACTAATGCAGCAGTGCCGTAGTACAAGAAGGGATCTTCATGCCCTGACTGTGCTTAGCTGATTGTCACATGGGAGAGGCAACCCCCCCCTCAGTGGAACCAACCTTGCCCATTGGGCATCAATGTCTATGTTGCAACATGCACATACTTCCACTGCTGTGGGCTCGGCAGTCATAACCAGACAGTCAAGTTGCACTTATGCTCCTTCACCTCAACATGGTGTTGTCACCCTGCCCCCCAGTCTCCTTTGTGGAGCAATTTAGGCCAAGTTTTTCCATATAAGGTAGGGGCAGAGCAGACTGGGGTGTGAGCTGTCAGCCCGGGCAGCCTAGACTGTGTTAGAGTAACACAGTCAGCTGATCCACTCTGTCCTGTACTGTTATACTCTTACTGTGGCGATGATGATTGCTGTGCAGAGCTCTGACGATGTCATCTGTCTGTGTTTATTGACATGTGTGATGCCACGTGAGTCCAACAGTTTTACTAAGCATAGCTGATTCCATTTATTATATTACTTTATCCATACTGTACAGTGATATATTTTGCTTGTGATATTAAAAGTTGTGCATTATGTCCTGTGTTGTTTATTTGTTTGCAGCTTATTATAGTGGAGAAATAGGAATGTGTTGCACTGATATGTGTCCCTCAATGTGTGCCATACAGTGACACAACAATCTGAGTCCGTGTGCATTTGTGTGTCAGTTGTACCCTGAGTTGATGATCCCTGTTGTGACAGGTTTGTATGTGTTCATAATGTTATATATTATGATTGTGGTGTTATGTCTGATGCTCAGTGTATTCAACTAATGGTTAATCACCATCAGATGCAATCCATTCTGCTGTGGTGGGCCTGCACCTGAACATCAATGTTTAATCTGTGTACTCATGTACACGTTTGTTGTCATGACTCAAAGAGTTGTGTCAGACACTGCAGTGTTGCCTGGGCCTGCACTTGTGGTCACACCCTAAATTGCTTACACCTGTGTCTTCTGCACCATATGTCCTCCTGCTCCTGCTCTTATACCTGTGGAATGTCATTTTCAGACATCTGGGATTCTTGGGGTAGATCACACACACCTGCAGATGGCAGACTGCCATGTGATGTGGTTGGTATGTTGTACAGCATGGTGCACATACTTATCATCCATGCTGCCTTTTCAGGTGTATATTGCAGTACATCCCCAGAAGTGTTTAGACATCTGATCCAAGCCTTCAGTACATTGAGCATACATTCTATGGTGTTCCCGGTTGTTGCATGCACTGTACTGTATGCCTCCTTGCAGGTTTGGATAGTTCACGGTATGGGGTCATTAGCCACGGCTCAAGTGGAAAACCACAGTCATCTGCTGTTGGGAGTAAACACACATTTGGTCAGTATGGGTATTGTTGGGAGGGGTATCCTTAGCTTACATCCTATCTGTGTTTCTGTACTTACCCTGTAGCAGTTCCTCAGGTATATCACCTTGCTGGAATGCAGCCCTCAATCCACTTTCTCTCCAAATGACAGTATAATGGACACTTCCAGGGTGTGTCGCCATGATGTTTGTTATGCTGCCATCTGCTGCACACACCTGGCAGTTCAGGGATGGTCACCCCTTTCTGTTGGTGCATTGTTGTGCTTCAGGATGTGCAGGTGTCTCGATCAGTATGTGTGTGCAGTTTATTGCACCAAGTACTTGGGGGAAGTTTGCAACGCTGTAAAATTGGTGCATTACAGTTCTCTGCTCCATGGGGGTGGATGGAAAGTGTATGCAGTCATCCACATTGCTGCAAATTGCTGCCAAGAATTTTGCCAGGATACAGCTAATAGTTGTCTTTGACACTCCCACAGCATCCCCATGTGCCTCTGGAATGTACCAGATGGAAGTACATCCAGGCTGAGACACACTGGTTTCAAGGGGGGTGGGGGTTCCTTGAAGGGTGAGCACAAGCATGTGCGGGCTACACATATTACAGACAGCCTGTACCAGTTGTCTGTCTAGCCACTATCTGTCAATGATTTGCTGGTCTGACAACTGGTTTAGTTGCAGCCTGCTCTGACTCTTGCTGGTTGCTTTCTAGGGTGCACAGCCACAGCCTCATTTATGTCTTGAATCGCTGCATCCTGTTGTAGTTCATTAACTGCTGGTTGCATTTTTGTTTGCTTTTTTCTGTATGGTTATGGAATGCACCAGAATCTGTAGAAGTAGCTTCTTTTCCTTGTGAGCTGTATAACATACTATGAGGACTTCAGAAACAGAGTTGACATTGCAGCTTGTCACACTTAAATTGCTTTAGGCACATATGATGTGTTTTGGAATCAGACGGACATGCTTGGCATCTGTAATTATCTTACGCTGAATAGCTAAGTACTTGGAGTGCTTTCAGCATGTTTTCTGAAATTGCGTCTACATCTGGTGTACTGCTTTGACATGCTGCACTGCCCATAAATGCCTTAATACTTTCCACAAACTTTAAAGAATCCAGCTGAACAATTTGCAGTTGAAGAGCCTCTCCAACAAAGTCTATATATTTTGCCTAGAAATATTTTAACTCCACCAGGAAGGTAAGAGCTCATTTACAGAACCTTATTTTGTCCTTTTAGAACATTATTTGAAGCCCATTCTTGCCCATATAACAGCAAAATAGATACCACTGATTTTTAAAGAATGATTGGTAATGCACATTTTTGCAGTTCCTTGTATATATGTACGTTTCTTGCTAATTCATTGTACACTCGTATACCATGTGTTGGAGGGGTAAGGGAAGTAAGATATTTTTTATGCATTTCTGATCTATATTTTCCTGCCTGGATTTCTTAATTATTTTGTTGGAATGTGTTTTTTTTTACTTCCAGGACAAATGTTTTACAGGCCAGTGTAACTGCAACTGGCTCTTCTTTTGTACAGTATGCGCTGATAATATATACCTATATCTTTATGAAATTCTTGAAAGAAAAATATATGTTATATATTTGAAATCATGTGTTTTCTCAATATATTATGTAGAGACACTATTGGATGGCATTTGATTAGTGCAAATTGGAAATTTGAGCCATTTACAGAATTGTGTAAAAAAGTTGAATAATAATGGCTTTGGGATTAGTTTTATTGCTGGCATGATTTCTTTGTGGTGATTTTTTTTTTCATATATTTAGATGTGAATGTATGTAACCAAACTGACAGATGAAACTACTTGTACTACAGTTTATCATAAACCTTTTAATAGGAATTCCCTGCTTTCTGCTATCAGCAGTCATTCCAAAAATATTATTCAGAACATACCCAAATCCCATGTCTTATGAACAAGAAGAATGTGTAGCCATGAAGAAGAATATACAAAACAAGCCTATCTATTTATAAAACGATTCACAAAAAAGGTTTCAATTCCGACTGGGTAAAACAGGCCAGGACGTTAGCTACTTACACTAATAGGGCCAATGCCCGAACTTATCAAAAGTGAAGTAATGTGCCACTAATTCACAGTTTAGGTTTGTTAACACATAAAGTTATTATAGCTTTCTGATCAGAAGGACCATTCAGGAATACTGGCATTTAATAGACAATGAAAGTTTCTTTTTTCAAAATGTTGTTGGAGGGAGATGTTGCTTTAGTTATCATAATAAACTTATAGGTCTGCATATTCATGGATCATATGCCCCAAAAACAAAATAAAACAACTATAATCAATAATTTGATCAACAAGGATAGATTTAGCACTTTCATCCTATCAAAAAACTTCATCAGGCATTAGAGCCTCTTGATGGGATAAAAGCACTAACTCTATCCTAGTTGATTAAATTATTGATTTTATAACTGTTTTATTTTATTTTATTTTATTTTTGGTAAAGATAATGCTCCTAAGTCTGGAAGCAGGTTGAACAATGAAGGAACTGTAGAAAGTTGTTCCTCATGAGGGAATTATGTATACTGTACCCTAATTTGTAAAACTAAATTTTCACATTGGTCAATACATCAAAAACTTTTGAAATCAGGAGGTTGGTTACATATAACAGTGATGGGGATATTTATATGTGGATCATTCTACACAGGCCAAACTGCATTGTCTTGGAAATAGAGAATTGGGCTATACCTAGGGAATTATAGACATTCTGTAGTACACCATAATGCATACCTTTACTTTCTTTAGTTTTGCTAGGGTAAAGGTATCAATAGATAATAAATGCAATCTTGAATCTTTTTGACAAGAAGGAAAATCAATGGGTCATTAACTTAAGAGCCCTTTTTAAACCAGGTTTACATGAAGAATTATAAATAGGTCTGCGGTTTTCAATTTGACCATTGAATGTCAATATTGTTCTCATTTTTATTATTCATTTATTTTTCTTTAGGGCTTTATAAATTGTTACCAAGACAAATGGTTCACTTGGAGAAACCAAATAAAGGCCCAAGACCGAGGTCCAAAAATGTCCAAACAGTTTATTCGATAGCTATCGAATAAACTGTTTGGACATTTTTTCAACTCGGTCTTGGGCCCTTATTTGGTTTTTCCAAGCAAACCATTTGTCTTGGTTATTGTTTTGGTTGTTCGCTTTCATTTCCATTGTGGTTTTCTGGCTTTATAAATTGTTCATAAATTGTTCAAAGTGAACTTTCTTATATATTTGAACATTAACACAAAGACATAGGGCCGGATTCACGATGGCTTGCACGGAGTCTAAGAGTAGAGTAAGACTCCATGCAGCCATCATGTCCGACGAGTGATCCAGGAACAGCCTGTAGGGGCGTGTAAGAGAGCTCCTAAAACGGTTCTTAAACGGACAGGGCTGGGACATGCAAATCACCTCAATTGCAGGTGAAAGGCATGCAAATGAGGTAGATTTGCAATTCAGGAAACCCGAACCTGTCCGAGTAAGAGCAGTGTTATTTGCAGAAATGTACTCAGTTGACAACTGAGTACCATTCTGCAAATAGCAAAACGGAGCCGTGACAGCTCCAAATAAAGGTTGCATCCAGTGCAAGAAGCATGCCAATGGCCAAATATACGGCCATTGAAAATGTTCCCTGGTGCAAAATTAAAATAAAAATAATTTTTTTCGCCAATTTCCGATGTTTAAGCGCAGCACTGCACAAACGGGCTGCGCTCTAAAAACCAGAATACTACAAATTAAAACCCACAAATGTGGATTTTATTGAAAGCGGTAATGTACAATGCAAGGGAATGGCAGGCTGAAGACAAGATGGCCACTGAGTAGAGGTTGCTAAGGGGGGAAGCTCAGTCTAAGACATGTAACCAAGCATTAGTAGGTAATCCTATGTAAATGAGTGTTAGGATAGTGGATCGCTTGTATACATAGCAAATGAGCACAGTCAGTGGAGTGTAGGAGTAGGATATGGGGAGTAACAGAGTAGAAGATAGGTGACATCACGAGGGGGGTATGTATGAAAGAAGTGAAGCTCATTGGAGCAGAGTGGCATGTGTCCGCTGTCATTTAGACATCATAGAAAGAGGTGTGTCAACAGGTAGGCTAGGGAAAGCCAAGAAATGGAAGGTGTATACCATGGATAACACCAAAGTTTCTTGCCGAGCGTGCCTGCGCGCGTGTGCGCACCTGTAAACCCGAGTAAGACAGAGTGTGCGCGTGTAAGCGTGAGTGCGCGGGTTTAAGCCGGAGTAAGCATGTATAAGGCTGTTTAAAGAGTTGTAAGTGCATTTGCGCTGGTGTGCATGCGGTTTAACCCGAATAAGCAAGTTTTAGTCCGTGTAAGCATGTGTGCGTGCGTGTTAGCTGCTGTGCTCGTGTTTGCGCTTGTGTGCGTGGCGTTCACCCCCTTTTGAAACAGAAAGGAAAAATAAGCACAACAAATAATAGAAAGCTACCAGGGAGTACTAGCAGAGCTAGCAGGTGAAAACAATCAGAATCAGGCAATTACACAGGCAGTACACTATCCCAGCCCAGCCTAGCACTTAAAACTCTGCAAACAACAGTCCATTATGTTTCACACAAGAGACACTGCAGTAAGCTAATAGAAGTGAAAACTGAAAAAGCTTTACTGAGACAAAGAAATGTTAGGGGCTGCCATTGTATGTTAAGGCGACATATGCAACATGCTGAGGGTGGTGATAATGGAAATGCTGCTGGACAACCCACAGTGAGGAGACGGAGAAGAGTGTACAGGCAAAGGGTAACCTACCAGGGGCTACATGAGCTGGAGATAGTGGAGCGCTATAGAGTGGACAGAGACCTCCTGCAGCAAATTGTTGAGCTGTGCAAGCCATGCCTCACACACAGAACCAACAGAGGGGAACCCATCCCAGTGGAAACCAAGGTATGTGTTGGCCTAAGAATATTAGCAACAGGTACCGTCCAGAGACCAACTGGTGATATGATGGGGATATCACAGGCATCAGCATCCAGGGTACTACACCAGTTCCTGGATGCCATGTCAGCACATGTCGGTGATCATGTATATTTCCCCAATTCCCATGAGGTATTGGCCAGCAATATGCGTCTCTTCCAGCAAATAGCGGAATACCCTGAGGTAGTGGGTGCAATAGACTGCATGCACATACACATCAAAGCACCAGCCGGCGAGCGGGGTAGGGTCTACTTCAACCGCAAGGGCTTCCCCTCCACCAACTGCCAGGGTGTGTGTGATGCCCAGGGCATAATACTGAATGTGTGTGCAGGCTGCCCTGGAAGCTACCATGATTCCCATATCTGGCATCTGACGCAGCTGTACCAGACATTTGCCAATGGGGACATCCCACATGGTCACCTAGTGGGGGATGCTGGCTATGCACTGGGGCTGTGGCTGATGACACCCATCAGAAATGCACACACACCTGAACAGGAACGCCATAATGAGGCACACCCACAAACACGTAATGTAATAGAGCATGTGTTTGGGCTGCTCAAGTCCTGGTTCCAGTGCCTGGACACATCTGGTGGAGCCTTGCAGTACTCACCAACTACATGTACCCAAATTGTCATGGTATGTGCTATGCTACATAATATGATCCTGCGAAAACAGCTGCAGCAGGACCAGCATAGGCCTGGGCCAAACAGCCCCCCACCATTGCCAAGGCCATCACAGGCAGAGCATGACTCGGAGGAGGAACAACCAGAGCCTGCCCCAGTAGGCAGAAGGAGGCATGCCCAGTATGCTTTGGCCTTGGCAAAGAGGCAACGCATAGCACATACACTGGCTCAGTAGGAACTCTGGAAATGATACCCCTCTCCGACTCGCACATAAAGTAAAAGGGATGCCTAAGTTGACACTACCTGCTTCCAAACATGTGCAAGGAGTGTAGTATGTGCATCTGATATAGGCAGCCCTGCAGCACCACCTAAGGCATGAATGCCACGTGTTAAGCAATATAAAGCAGTGCTAAACAGCAATTACCACCATGTAGTATATGCAAACAAAATCGCACACACCAACTAGCACAACTGTGTTCAATGTTCAGTAATATCGGGCAACGTTCAGCAATGTTGGTGAATATTGAGCAATGTCGGACAAGCCTGGTCTAAGTAGGGCATAGTTGAACAAAAGCCAACTTGCTCATATTTGCTTAACAGGCCATTAAGCAGTGTGGTCTGCTCAGTATGAAAATATAAAGCAGTGATGGGCCTCAAATGCAGGATACTGTGTACTATAGCCAAAGTACTGAACCACTAAACCATGACAGTATTGCAGTGGTCCACCTGTATGATGGAATGTTGATAAGTCTATGCAAAGTATTCCATGGAAACCCTGCAGGCACAGCATAATCCTTGTTGAGTTATGACACAAAGGTGAGTCCTGCAGTGAGAACAGAACCTGACTTCCAACACACACAGTATAAATGTTAATATTGGTCATGTTCGCACACATCAGCAAATGTAGTGGACCTCAGATAGCAACATACTGAAGGGTCACACTGGGCATGCTCACACACTTGAATAAATGAGACAAATGTCAGGCAACAAAACATGTAATGTCAGAACTGGGCATGCTCACACACTTAGGCCATGTCTGAGTACAGCAGTGGGCCACGGATATCTGGCAGTTGCATGCGTTAACCCAGGAACCTGTCACTATACAGCAATCTGCCCTGTGCACACAGTTATATGACAACAGACACATCTATAATATAGTGGAACCCTGTCATAATCAAATATGTTCTGTAGATACTGAAGTTCTTCATGGAAACTGGTAAAGCAAAGATGATAAAGACCTGCAAACAGTATCAGCAATAAACATTGTGCATCTTGAACATTAGCATAGGTTCAGAGGTCGATACTAGGCTATCTGCCCTAGGGCATGTACATGCATAGCCAGAGTGTGTTTGGCATTCGCAACCCTGTCAGATTACTACACTGTGTGTGTGTGAATAGTAGGTCACACAAGATAGCCCATGTACGTTTATGCTAGTGTGCCTCTGTCTAGCAGGGACACAGAAGATATCCCAGGGGTAAATATACAATCACCCATACAGTCATCAAGATGTCTCCAGTAGGTGGTCAGTGGGTGGCTCTGCCTATATGAAACTGGGATTACATTCTGTAGTGAGTGGAGCCTCTGGGATAAGAATCTGTCCCTCCA
The DNA here is from genome assembly GCF_019279795.1 of Protopterus annectens. Lineage (NCBI taxonomy): Eukaryota > Metazoa > Chordata > Ceratodontiformes > Protopteridae > Protopterus > Protopterus annectens. The sequence goes on along the minus strand of NC_056746.1, from coordinate 1,056,607,927 downwards.
CAATGTCCTATTAACATCTGTGCTGAGGTATACGTCCCTGCAGTGTGTAGCTCCAAGGGAGTTGGATATCCTGAGGTGGAGCATGTCCAGTAATTCTGGTTTGGGTATAGCTGTAAACAACAGGCACACATCATATCTGAGTAGGTGATAAGCGACTGAGTAGAGCTGGAGTTACTGCATCCGAACTATGCAGGGCATCTGTGTAAGTCCCTAGATCTGCTTGGTGAGGACCGTCCATGGCCAGTAGAGTTGCTGCAGGTGTCAGGTAAGGTACACCCCAAATGTGGCATTGTAACCAAGCATGGATGTGATGAGTATAGGGGCACAATGACCTCACTCAATCTAGATGTGAAACCATATGGGATAAGGTGGCACACATAGAAAGTGTGTCCAACCACTTTGGCAACATGAGTGTTAAAGGCGACAGTACGAACAAGTGATGTCCCCAAACCCCTAACAACTCCTACCGTATGTAATGGAGTACTACCTATGTGGTAATGTGTGGGCATGTTGTTACTCCCAAAGGGGATGACTATGCAACTAATGGCATTTAGCTGTAGGCCATGGCTCAGGCACCAGTCATCCATCTCTGTGAGACCCTGATTGAGTATGCATGTGGCAGCTGGAGAGTTGATCATGGCACCCAGTTTGCAGTCAAGTGCAAACATGTTCAGCCATATTCCCCCTGTGATAGCCTGTACGTAAGACAAATATATACTGAACAAGAGAGATCCCAGGACCAAGCCATGTGGGATGCCATGTGTAACTGGTGTATAGTCAGACATGGCACCTGCAATCCTGACCATGTGGGTGCTATCCCTGATCTAGGTATCAATCCATTGTGTGAGATATGTGTCCAAATTGACGCTGGTGAGCCTATGCATAATGGCCCAGTGGGTTATTGTGTTGAATGGTTTTGCAAGGTTCAGGTAGGCTGTGTGGATAGCCGTCCCTATGTCGATGGACCTGTTAGCCATTTAAAGAATACCTACAAGTTCAAGAGGCAAGATCTGCCCACAACAATGCTGAAATGAGTAGGACACAGTGTCTGTAGGTTCCCGATGTCTATGTGTAGGAGTCCTATGACAATATGCTCCATAGCTTTGCAGAACAGGCTACATAGGCTTATAGGGCAATATTGTCTGTGGTCCATTGTGTCACCAACTCTGTGGAGTGGGACCACTGTCGCAGTACTCCATTCCTTGGGTACATATCCTGTGGTAACTCTAAAAATTGAACAGTGATGTAATGCGAGGGTTGCGTTTGTCATGATGCTCGTGTATGATGCAGGCTGGGACACCATCTGGTCACAATGATACTGTGATGTACGTTGTGGGGAGGGCAGCACTCATCTGTTACTGCGTGATGTCAGGGAGGTTATACTCTGTTGGGATGGATAGTTGCTCCTTAGGGGGGATGGGTGGGAGACATCTGCACTGAACCTGTTTGCCAGGATGTAGGCAATGCCAGTGGGTTCAGGGTAGGTTTAGTCAGTATGCAGTAACGCACAGCATATCAGTGAGTGTCCACCCAGGTTCCTGACATAACTGAAGAAGGCCGTGTGATAGTCCTACGTATCAGGTGCAGTTGTCTGGTAGAAGCGGCCCTTAGAAAAGTCCATGAGTGATTGTAGCTGTCTGCTAGTAGAGATCACAGATGCCTTCCCAGTCTGGGATTGTGCTCTATCATGTAGTAGCGTCCTCCTGACATTGTACAACTTATTAATGGCTGGGGTCTACCAGATAGGTCCCCTGCCATTGTAGTAGTGGGTCTTGTTGTTATTTGGTATAGCACAATCCATGCAGTCCACTAGGTGTCCATAGAATGTGTATGTAAAGGATGCAGCAGTGTGAGCCGTATATGCCACTGTCTCAGGATCTCTGAAGGATACCACCTTACTTCGGTGAATTGAGATGTTGGCTCATGAGATGTTCACCAAGATTACCCAGGATGGATGTGTGGAGGGTATATGTATGTCCTGTGAGATACATGTATGTTCTGACCTTACCAATGAGGGGTATTTCACTGGTGTGGAACATAGAGTCCCCATGTTGGTGATGAGCAGGTCCAATATGTATTCCCCCTTGTGGCTGTGCTGACTGGTTGTGCCAAAGCATATGAGTCCACAAATTGTAGTGACTGTTGGGTGAGGTTGTCGGGGCTTGAGTAGTATCCCCAGTCAATATGTGTGTATATGAAGTCACACAATATAATGGTGTCTGTGGAGACCTTCATATTCTCCATAGTTCCCACAAAATCTGAGTGTGGTCCCTGAGTTTGGGAGTGTGTTCTGTAGCAGGCAACAAACTGAAAGGCAGTATTGCACAATGGTAGTTGTATATGTATGGTCTGTAATGCTTTGTGCAGTGCTACTAACCTGGAGGTGTGTGTATCTGTGATGTATATGGATACTCCCCCTAGTTGAATTGTCTGTTCCAAGTCTTGTTGTCAGACAGCATGGTATGAAACATAACCTGGTAGTGCTGGTGTGTATAAGCGAGCCTGAACCAGGTGTCTGTCAGTGCACAGATATTGCTCTCCTCAATACTGAGGAGAGTCCTGAGTGGCCACAATATGAGGTTAACACAACTGTTGTTGAGCAGCATTACCCTTAGTTTCATTTAACCTGTAATGTCTATGGAGGTGGGTTTGTCTTCTGAGCCTTGCTTAAAAAAGGCACTCTGGTGGTAGCAAGAGCCTTAGCCAGCATACCAAAGTCTAAAGGTGACAGGTGCAAGCTGTCCATAGTGAAGCTACGTGGCATGTTGAGGATGTCACCATACGCTGACAGACACTGTATCCCCTATGAATGAAACAAATTTGTTAGCCAACTGTTAAATGTGATATGTGTGTCCGTATACTGTGACATCATAATTGGTGGGTGTAAGATGCTAGACAAGGTCAGGGTCATGCTGGCCTGGGCTACATGATCAGAGTGTACCTCCATGTATCATGTCATGTGGTCCAGGGAGTAACGTCTGAGGTTACACACACCAGCATGGACAATGATGGTGCCAGTCTTGTACTTGCTTTGGAGGGACCTGACTGTCTGTGTTATGCGGCAGGTCCTGGCACCCAACAGACAGCCCAAAGTGACTATTCCCTTGTCAGGGCTGGTGAGTGGTACGTCACTGTGTCTGAACATAAGTGTCGCCTATTACAAGTGTATTAGGTGTGTTGTTTAGCCCGAAGGGCAGTGACTGTTTGGCACACTGACATTGTGAACTTAGTGATATGTGGGTATTGTAGTGGGGTAGCAGGTGTGTGTGTGTCTGCTTTGGAGGTCTCTGCTGCTTAGGTAGAGTACATTTACAGCATCCAAGTATGTCAATGTGTGCTAATGTGGTTTGAGTGCTGTTGCTAGAGGATATGTGAGACTGATATGTGGTGTGTGTGGTTTCCTTCACCACCTGATAGACTGTGCCAGTCATGGGTTGAGAGAGTTCAGCTCCCTGTATGTCTATATAGGTGCATCTCACACATATATCTGAGTTTGTCGGGAGGAGGACAGGTTGCAGATGTGACATTGTGTCAATATCACAATATCCACCAGCTGGACTGAAGAGTACACACAAAACCGACCCCTGTACATGCCAGGATATTATCATGACATACTCTGTAGCCTGATCACAAAGGATCAGTAGGGTGTTAAGCGTGTAAAAGAGTATAACAGGGATTAGTGCTCATGCTCGTTAGTGTTATGTAAAGAGGAGCTGAGAAGGAGTCCAGACTGAATCATGACACCTCCTTCAGCTATGTCATAAATATCAATGTACACACATATATGTCCTGAGTAAGGGCCAACTGTACCTGAGTGTCAGTGCCGACATCATGACAGACAGGCCCATATGTACATACCCATCTCCCACTGACAATAGTCCACATCATCATACCAGGAGATATCACATGTAGAATGGATGAGCAGCTACCCCCACTGCCAAAAGCATGGCAGCAGGTGGAATACATTGATTCCCAATATGTGTCATGCACAAACTACAGAACAAACAGATCATGCACCTGAACAATCAGCTGAGCCGCACCCCCTACACAGGATGTGGAACCGTTGAATGTGTCACAGCTACATATGGCACACCCCACAAGAGTTGGTGCACAACACACCATGGGAAGTCAAGTCCAGTATGCCTATGAGGCCTGATCTGCAAGGTCATAGAGTCCATCATGGTTGCAGTCATAAACAGAGCTATTGGAAGCTGACACACACACAACCCTACCAACTGTGGTATGTTCATGTGCAGATCATGGTTCCCAAACATGCTAGACTGTTTGCAAGGCAGCCACACAGGACATACACCAATGAACACATCTACACATGTGTGACATAGACTTTGAATAGCCCTTTATCAACATCCCAGACACATGTAGTATCCACAAAACCAAGAAGCTGTGCATAAATATGTGTTGACATATGATGGAATGTCAATGCGTCCACAGATAGATCACACAAGGTAAGGATACTGAGGTCATGTTCAAGTTGTTGACACCTGCTGACCCACATGGACCAGTCCTGGAATGGCATAAAACAAAGTGTACACACATCACCATGTCCAGTCTGATGATGTCACCATCCTATAAATACAGCAGGAGAAGGGACACCAGCCAGTAAAGCAAATAGCATGCCGTGTTAATGCGTCTCTGTCCAGTATCATACATTAGTTAGGTAGGGGTTTGAGTCCTGCAAAGTGTGTGTGCAGTTTCCTTTCAGAGGTGTTCCCTTTTTGGAGACTGGGAAAACTCAGTAAAGGAGGTACATTCCTCTTTGGAAAGTCTGATGATGTCACTATCCTACAAATACTGCAGGAGAAGAGAAACCTGCCAGTAAAGCAAATAGCGTGCCGTGTTAGTGCGTCTCTCTCTAGTATCACAGCATAGTTAGGTAGAGGTTTGAATCCTGCAAACCGTGAGTGTGTGTATGTGTGCAATTGTCGTTGAAAGGAGCTCCCTTTTTGGAGACTCTGAAAACACACTTAAAGAGGTACATTCCTCTTTGGAAAGTTTTATGATAGCACCATCCTACAAATACAGCAGGAGAAGGAAAACCAGCCAGTAAAGCGAATAGCGTGCCGTATTAATGTGTCACTCTTTAGTATCATAACATAGGTTAGTAGGGGTTTGAATCCTGCAAACAGTGAGTGTGTGTGGGGGGGGTGTATGTGTGCAATTGTCTTTGAAAGGAGTGTCCTTTTTGGAGACTGTGAAAACACAGTAAAAGAGGTACATTACTCTTAGGAAAGTCTGATGATGTCACTATCCTACAAATGCTGCAGGAGAAGTGAAACCAGCCAATAAAGCAAATAGCGCACCGTGTAAGTGCGTCTCTTTCTAGTATCATAACATAGGTAGGTAGGAGTTTGAATCCTGCAAACAGTAAGTGCGTGTATGTGTGCAATTGTCTTTAAAAGGAGTGCCCTTTTCGTAGACTGTGAAAACACACTGAAAGAGGTACATTTCTCTTTGGAAAGTCTGATGATGTCACCATCCTACAAATACAGCAGGAGAAAAGAAACCAGCCAGTACAGCAAATAGCATGCTGTGTTAATGCGTCACTCTGTAGTATCATAACATAGTTAGGTAGGGGTTTGAATCCTGCAAATGGTGAGTATGTGTGGGGGGGAGGGGGGTTGTGTGCACTTGTCTTTGAAAGGAGTGTCCTTTTTGGAGACTGTGAAAACACACCAAAAGAGGTACATTTCTCTTTGGAAAGTCTGATGATGTCACCATCCTAAAAATACTGCAGGAGAAGTAAAACCAGCCAGTAAAGCAAATAGCACACTGTGTTAGTGCATCTTTCTTTAGTATCATAACATAGTTAGGTAGGGGTTTGAATCTTGCAAATGCTGACTGTTTGTGTGTGTCACTGTTGGTCAACACGGTGTGGGTTTTGCTTTTACTATGGTATGACATAGTATGATGACAACAGTAAGTGCATTGCAGACATCAGGTATCTGCGTGGCAAATATATATGTGTACATGTCCCCTCAATCAGTACATAGGTGTGAAGTCTGCATACTACATGAATACATTTGTTTCCATTGACAGGTTGTGCCGCTGCTACTTAGATCGTAGGTCACATATGTATGTATATGACATGGCCGTCCACTGTCGTGTTCTGTGGCCAAGGTCATCTGTGGCACGCACACCCATGACAGTTACTTAAGAGTAGTGTGAGTGAGGGTATATGCCTGGGGTATATGTCAGACATGGTCATACACAACAAAATCTGCCAAGAATGGACAGTCTTTATAGGTGTATGACTGCCTTGTGGATATGCATTAAGGCCTCTAATGTCTTTGATAAACCTTGGTACTCGACAATACCTATGGATATGTGGATACCAAGGGACACATGACATAACATGGGCCTGTATGTACACAATGGTACCCGACATACATGTTGAGGGCTACCACCGGTGTGGTACTGATGGGATAGTATGTATAGTACATGAGGATGACTATGCCATAGTCGACTTACTGCTATACAGCATGTATCACACAACAGGTATCTGTCTGTATGATACCCTTGTGTAGGATATGCGTCCCATCCAGGGAATGCATTTTAGGCCATTCCATGCATTCCCAGATTTGGATGGACACATCCCTAGTGTGTCTGCATGTACCTAAGGGGGCTATATGACACACAGGTGTGGTCACAGTAATGGGTGGCGGTCATCACCACTGGTTAGTGTTATAGTGTAGCACCGGAAGGATCCAACTGATACTGGGTTCCCTACTACTGTGTGTCATTTGTCAGGACATCATCCAATGATTGCTTATAGTCATGCTGTTGAGGTTGTGTATACTACCAGACTGCAAATCATTGACTGATATTAACGGTATCATCCACAGCATAGTGTCAACCCATGTCATACACACGTCTACCAATGTTAGTACATAACTGTAGTAGAATGCATACTGGCCATTGAAAGATGCAATGGGATGTTAATAATGTGTACGACAGGGTATGCCACACATCCCATGTGTCCACTATGCACATACATCCAGACAGTGCACACTCACCATGTTCACAGATGTACACTTGCTAATCTGTACTGCACACATCACACAAATACTATCCACTCGCTAACACATGCTGGCAACACATCACACATCAGCCAAGTGGCACATGGGTGGATAATACATACTCAGACCTAACAGTGGTGTAAACAATGCTATATTGACAATCAGAGCTTTGATGCATAATGTCTGCTCAGATATACCTACAAGGATGTAGTTAGACTTCCTTGTTGACAATTCGCTATTATTGCTACACTGCTATAGTGTCACCCTGTGCATCAGCACCATGTTAGCCTGTCCCTCCGTCAATAATGCAGATGACAGGAGGCGGCACAGGTATCATCATATGCACAGGGCGTTTTGTTGTTTGCCAGAGCTTGACATTGACCCATCCAATTGACATGTCTCTGTGTGTGTGTGTGTTTGTGTGTGTGTGTGTGTGTGTGTGTGTGTGTGTGTGTGTATGTGTGTGTGTGGGACAACAGTACAGCATGGGCCAATGTTGATGTAATGTGTGTGTGTATGTGTGAGCCTTAGTTGTTTGCTTAATGTGTGTGTGTCTGCATGCATACAGCTCCACCATGTGGCTGCCATATACGGTGGTTTGTGGGACAGCCACAGACTGTACCTGCTTGGCTGTACAGATCACTGTCTCTGGCCATGGACACAGTACCTGTGCCTGGCAGGGGTGCTACGGACGGTATCAGGTACCAACCCTGACTGGATACTGTCATCAGAAGCAGACGTATGATGACTGGACTCATGTCCCTGCTGGGACTGGCCAGAGCCATGCGCACATGGTCTACTGGGATGGACAATGGACAGGCCAGCTCCAGCATTGCTGGGGCTGGTACTGCCACTACGGGAGTGGCTGTGAGCTGTGGGCTGTCCGCGACCACTGTCAGCTGTTGCTGTTGCTGGCATGTGTCCGCGTCAACATCGCAACTGTCCTGCATGGTCCTGGCTTGAGGAAGACATGTTGTGGAGGGCATCTATTGTCTCCCCCCAACGTCTATCAATGACCTCGGTGTATGTCCGGATGGCACCGGCAAGGTCACGGATGCTGTCATTGATAGCGGTGTTATGTGCCCATTGCGCCCTAAGTCCCTGCCTGGTGTACCATTCCATACGTGCCTGAGTCTGCATTACAGCCCAGAACATAGTGGTCATCATAAGACCTGTGAGGGCACGCCTGCCAGGGGCAATACGTCCAGTGGTGCTCCCCCGAGAACCCCTGGACCTCCGCCTATGTGGTACCATTCTGGGTCTACAGCTATGGCTGCTGTGAGGGGATGCACATGCCATGGGTACCACACTCCCCTGGTCAATGCCACCTGTATGCTGTCCCTCTCCTATGGCCATTGGTGGTGAGGGATGTAATGGCAGTATGAGTGTGTACATAGATGGGGTTGAACGCTGTGTACTGTCGATTGGTGGACCAACGACAGGCCCTGTCAAATCTCCCTGTGCCAAAATACATGTGTCATCATCACCACTATCCATGGCAGTGGCTTCAGGTTGCCTGCTGCTTTCATCAAGCCTTATCTCAGCACCTGTGAGAGGAAGACAGGAAACACACGTTACAGTCTGCACATGCACACATGCACACATGCACACATGCACACATGAACACATGAACACATGCACACATGGACACATGCACACATGCACACATGAACACAGGCACACAGGCACACATGCACACAGGCACACAGGAACACATGCCCACAGGAACACAGAAACACAGGAACATATGCACACTCCTCACTACAGCAGATATACACACACAACAGAAATCCAAATCATACTCAATACTGGTTGAAGGTGGGTGACAGTATCACAAGGCAAACAGTCATGCACACATGTCAGCATGCAGAATAAGTGTTGATCAAGTCCATGCAGTGTGAGTGTAGACAGCCATAGTTAATGACAGTGTACATGGCTGTGGTGCATGTGTGTACATGTTCAGTGATTGCCTACACCCTGAAACACAATGTGTAAAAGGACACAACATTTCTGTGCAAGTATTATAAGCTCTGCAATGTCCTGTGCACCATCACACACAGGTATACATACCATGGCTGCGTGTGTTATCTGTGTGTCACATGGATTTCCATGTCTGATTGCAGTGTCTGTGTCTGTAGCAGATAATTGTGGACACAGGTGTAGCACATGCATGCTATGTACACACACGGGATGAGTGGTGCATGTATACGTGATGGGATACCAATCTTGGACATGGCCATTGTAACAGTATGGGGTGTAGTACCATTAGCCATCATCATCATGCATCATGTGGTCACTCAAGGCCACTAAAGTGTGCTAGACCACCACCTAGCATGCTGTACCTGAACTGCAGTGCCATGGCTAAATTCACAATTACACAGCCATGTTGCACAAGGGTGTGTGAGGTGTCCAATAGGGAGCATTGCCTACCATGATTGTGTTATGTGTTGAGGAGTGTTGCACAGCCCCATGCTAGGCCCCTACCCCTCAGGTAAGGTATGTGTGGTGTGTGGATGACATGTGGGATACTGAAGTGTGACCTGGCAGTGGGTGTCCGGTTACACTATGTGTAGCATGTTGAGGTGTACTGCGTATGACAAATGTGTTATGTTGTGTACATGTGTGTCAACTATGCCTATCCAATGTGCAGTACAGTGTTGCCACATTTGTGTCTGATGCTCTGTGCATTGTATGTGATTGAGGCAGATACTGACATTACTGAGATGTTTCACGTTTAACAGCAAACATGCACAGCATGCATTATGCATAGGTGTGTTATGTGTACATGGCCTACACCTCACTTATGACATGCACAGTTCAATTCCAAGTTTATAGTGTTAACACACTCACCAGCATGTAACGTCTGCCCTGCTGTCACACCAGAGGTACCTGCAAGAATATGACACAGTTTGTCAGTGGCCACAACTGTGGCATTGCTACTGTGAGTGTGCTAAACTACAGTAGAACAACAAGCATAGGTGTACAGATACTATTCAAATTATCAGTATTGCACACAATAGGCAGCACAACTGCTAAACACAGTACACATCTCACACATGCATAATATAACAATACAGGTAACAGTAGTCTACAGCTAGGGCATGTTACCTGCACGCTCCATGTCTCTATGCTGGGTGGCTCCAGCCTCCATGATGACACATGTGTGATGTTGTTGTTGCTGTAGGCCAGGAGCCACCACACTTAGCAGCAGTTCCTCCACTCTGGTGAGGGGGGGGGGATGTATGGCCACCCCACCACTTGTGGCAATCTGTTGTCTGTGGATATCAGATGCATGCCGCCGGACATGTCTAATTAAATCACTGCAGTGATGGCGTACCTGCTCATATGTCCAGTTATGCATGCCTATGTCATTTACCCGACGAACAAGTTTTTGCCACAGTGCAGTACGCTCCTGCTGGTGCTAGCTGGCCCTTGAAAACAGCAGGGTATAGTGCTGAACCAGGCTGTAGTGGATTTCCTGTTCCTCTGTAGCTGTGTAGCAGGGGTTCTTGTGATGAGCCATAAGCCTGGAAGACAAGTAAACGATATGTGTGAGCAAGTCATGTGGCACACTTAACATTATACAGTGCAGATATCAGTTAACTGCCATATATAGCATCTGTTCGTCTGTCACAGGATACACACATTCAATACCACATATCAGTGCTCAGCCCACAACTGGCTGACAGTGCCTGCCACACTCCATATGACACACCAGTATACACCAGTACTCGGATCACTGTTTGGGATCCAATGCACAGCCTTGCCAGGGGGGGTACATATCAACCTAATGCATGCAGAAATATGTCATCCATTGCAATGAATGTGAAGTACAGTTACAGTATAACCAGTAACCCACCCTAGTTGTTGATGCCATACCCCTACCTAACATATGTGCACAGTTGTTAATATAGCTGGCATACTGCTGTAACAGAGTATATGTGTTGCTAGGTACACACGCAAACCCTGCATCACACATGTGATTACGGACATGGTACAGGCATCATTACACACACATCAGACATTCATACAACACACAGATGTATGCTAACACAGATGAGCATTTGCTATGTACCTTACAGTACTGTGTGCCCCTACTTACAGATATCTATGCCTGAGGAATGTAATCTGTGCAGACTGCAGGAAACGCACAAGACAGTGTTACCAGGGAATGTGAACATACACCATACTGTGCTGTTTAGGCCTACAGCTTCAGGTGGTACAACAGTTCAAATGTCGGCTGGATTCACCAGCAGTACCACTTACTGAGCATACATGTATTGCTTCAGCCTATGATGGGACACCACAGTCGTACGCAAGGAACTACGTCACAGCATATACCATCCTACTATGTCTGCATCCCAGTAACTGACACATCTTTCTCTGGTCTCACACTTAGGACACAAACGACCATGACACTGGTGTTCAGTCCATGCCTTGGTCTCCAGGCACCTGTTGCAATACGTCTGACCCTGTGTCTCCCTCTAAATATTTATATACATATATATTTATATATCACTCTATATATACATATCTAAATATATCTGTATGCATATATGTATATATATATATATATATATATATATATATATATATATATATATATATATATACATATCTATATATATCCATAGATACCCATATATATCTGTATATATCTATATATCTCTATATATATCTATATATGTATATATGTATATATCTATATATATGCATATATCTATCTATATCTATATATATATCTATATATATATATACATATATATATATATATATATATATATATATATAAACATATATATATTTATATATATATACATACATATATATATATATATATATATATATATATATATATATATATATATATATGTGTATAGATATATATATATATATATATATATATATATATATATATATATATATATATATACACATACTTGTAAACAGCCGCTGCTGTACATATACATGCACATATATGCAGATATACTGCCCACCTTTCATGGTGGGAATATCAATTATGGAACAGTTGTGAGACATACAATTATGTAATAATATTGCACAGTGTTGTGCAGAATACATTTCGCTGTCCTCAGGCCGTATAGCCGTAGCAGACCTCACTGGCTGTAACTCAGTCCAACAGCATTTAACCACCACATGACATATACCTGCACTGCTTGCTGTTTTCAATGCCACACACTACAACCTACATAGATATGTGCACATAGCAACCTTCAAATACATATATATGTGCAGCCTTCACTAACAGTTGCAGTATGTCCCTTGCCCTATGCACATCTGCATATACATATAGATACGGACTGCTACCACATAAGGAGTGCTCACAGAATGTAGAGTACCCTTCAGACACATCATTGGAGGTCAGCAAATACATCTGTGTTACATACCTTACCTTTGTATTTCTCACCTCAGTCTGTTGTACCTGCTGATGTTTTTTTTTTTTTTTTTTGTTTAGGTTGGTGTCTTCCACCGCCTCTGTTTGTTTTATTTGTTGTTTTGGTTGGTTGGTGTCTCCAACCACCTTTGTTTTTTTTTTTTGTTTGGTTTGGTCTCTCCAACTGTTTGTCTGTCTGTCTGTGTCTGTCTCTCTCACTCGCTCTCTCTCTCTCCAGTTGCCGCAATGATATTATTGCATGTGTGGACAGCTAGTACAGGCTGCTTTTGTAGGTATCTGCACATGTGCATGTGATGGCCTCTGCACCAGTTGATGCCCACCATTTAGTAATTGCATGCAGCCTGCTGTGTGGTAATTGCAGTTCTCACTGTGATTTCAGGACACTGCTATAAAATGATAGGTTAAGTAGGCATAGGCCTTTCAGTTTTGCAAGGTGGGGACCATGCTTGTTTGCTGTGGACACTGCTGTGTCAGTCAGAAGGTTGGTATATGTCTCATATCTGAAGCTGGGTTGTAGCCAGTGAAATGCATATTGTACTGAAACCTGACTGTTGCTTCTTCAAGTACACTCTTCTCAGTGTGTAAGTTTACTCACACCTCCTAATGCTAACACTGAATACATGGGAGTATGTACTTTCTTTTGGAATTAGGGAATTAACTGGCATACGACAGTAGTTATTGCAATGTATTCCTATGGCTTTCCTATTTTCCCTTTACATTCAGTCTTTGTAATGCATGTTATATTTCTTTATTGCAATGTATTCCTATGGCTTTCCTATTTTCCCTTTACATGCACTCCTTGTAATGCATGTTATATTTCTTTCAGCACCAAGTTATTGTGTATCTGCTGTGGCTTAGTGGTACATCATGCAAACTGGTGAGTCCAAGGTGTGGGGTTTGAGATTGACAAGGGTATTTTATTTTGCTGCTGAGCAATACAAGGGCCTTGTCATACAGAGTGACAAAGGCACTTTTAAGCAGTTGTAAGCGAGTTGGCGTGGGTTTGCGTGACGCTTAGCGATGCTAAGCGACACTTAGCTTAGCTTATTGTAATTTAGCAATACTAAGCGTAGCTTAGCTTAGCTTATTTTATGTTAGCAATAGTAAGCTAAGCTTGGTGGAGCTTATCATATCTTAGCAATGCTAAGCTAGGCGCACACATGCGCACACTGGTGCAAACCCGCTGACTACTATTTACAAGTGCTCACTCCTGCTAACCCCTGCGCTCATGTCTTTGACAGAAAAGTAAATGGGGAGATAGGCCTGTGGTGATAAAGGGTGCTCAAAGAGGGGAAGACAGTAGGGAAACTAGCTTGGGATGTACACGATGGGTGTGGAGAAGGTCCATAGCTGCCCATTTCTTTACCAGCAACAGCTGTGCATATGCAATACATTAGGTGGGATATTTGAAACCTTCCACCCCTGAGAGAGTGGTGAGGACATCTAAGTATGTTGTACTACCAATTATGAATATCAGGCACATGCACTGTTTGTAAACAGCTATACTGTCATTAGTACGTTACTCACATCTGAACGTTTTGTGATTTGTGTTGGCATTAGCACAGTCTGCTCAGGACAACTGGACATATTTCTGTACTGTGTATGCCTACCTACACCCTTGGTTGTGCCTGACTACATGGGTATATAGTACCTTTGGGTAGGGGTGCAGAACTGCAGTGAGCATTATTTATTATTGTGTGACGTTTATCTTGCTGAACATGCAGAGCTGCTGTGTACCTGTAAGTCTATGAAGGCTTGTAGTCTGTATGAGTGGCTTCCACCTGTGGACATATCCAGATGGTAGACAGAGGTCAGCCTAGTATTCTTTGACTGTACACCACAGCAGTCTTTTCAGCACCTGAACAATGGCATTGTCACAGGTGGTTGCTAGCAGTACATGGCTACATCTTTTGCTATTTCTGTGTTGTACTTCTACATAAATGTATGCTTGTGGGATTCATTCTACAGCTATTTGCAGAGTGTGTAACAGCAGACAAACTGATATGCCTGTGTGTTTCTGACTCTTCCAGGCCTCAGATTCTCTCACGTATATATTTGAACAGCCTCAGGGGAAGGTACATATAACTGGGATACACCTGTGATATAGTTCTGACATTTTTCAGTTCAGACTTTGGGTGATTCAGACCATTTCTATTACTACACCTTTTCTGACGTGCAAGCGGTGTCTACTCTCACCTATTGACATTTGTTATTAAGTGAGATTCAACATCTTTCTGCCTACTGTTAGTACATTTCACAGGGAGTCAGAGGGGCACAGCTAACCTTTGTTTACTAATCAGGGTCATCACTGTAGAGCAGTCACTGTTGGGAGGTCTGGCCTGTGACCTATGCTAATATGCCAGTGTGTATCCTGCTCTGATACTGTGTTGGGTTTTTAAGCTGCTACTGTAACCTTATTCCCTACTAGCATGGCTGATTCTCTTTTCACAGTCATGTCATGCAATTCAACAACATCTGCTGGTTAAGGCCCACAGAACAAGATTTGTGTTATGCCATTCCTATTTTCCCTTTACATTCACTCATGGTAATGCATGATAAATTGCTTTCAGCACTAAGCTGTCATATATCTGCTGTGGTTTAGTGGTACTTCATGCAGACTGGTGAGTCTAAGGTCCCGGGTTCGAGACTAACAAGGGTATTTTTATTTTGCTGCTGAGCAATACAAGGGCCTTGTCATACAGAGTGACTAAGGCACTTTTAAGCAGTTGCAAGCGAGTTGGCGTGGGTTTGCACGATGCTTAGCAATGCTTAGCTAAGTGCACACAAGCTCACACTTGCGCACTCCCGCTACTACTGCTTAAAAGTGATTACTCCTGCTAACTCCCAAGCTAATTTCTTTTAAAGAAAAGAAAATGGGGGGATAGGAAAGTGGTGAAAAAAGGGGGCACAGAAAGGTACAGACAGTAGGAAAACAAGCTCGGGATGTGCAGGAAGGGTGTAGGGAAGGCCCATAGCTGCCGATTTCTTTAAAAGCAACAGCTGTGCATATGTTGAAAATTTGGAGTGAGTTTTGAGACCTTCCAGCCCTGAGAGAGGGGTGAGGACAACATAGTTTGTTGCACTGCCAGTTAGAACTATCGGTGTACATGTCCTATGGACATGTGTGCAAAATGGGAAGCTATGTATGGGGCGTATTTTTTTTCGGGTACAGATTGCCCTTTTTTTTTTTTTTTTTTTTTCAGGTGAGAGTGGTAAGTGAGGTAGGGGAAATAGGTATATTTGGGGAGGTAGGTTGGGGAGGTAAACAGACAAGACAAACAAGACGCATACAGGGGCAGAATTTGACACATGGGGTGGGTGAACACAATTGACGGGGAAGGTTGTTTGGAAATCGCAAGCCCATGAGCCCACAGATGGTCACAGTGGAACTGAGATCCCCACCCATGGGCAGTCACCACTGCACCTTCACAGCCCCGAGGGTGGCTGTGCTGGGGGATGAGTAGGACGGGCAGGCTCACCCATGAGATGCGCCACTCTCGCCTCAAGCTGGCGAAGGGGATCAGCGACTGAACGCTGGATCTCCATACGCACCACAGTCCGGACCCTTCAAAGGGTGATGGGTGGCCCTTCTCTGCCCACGCTTGCACAGGGGGATGAGCCCCATCCCCTGCAGCGCTTCTACCCGAAGGTGGCACAGGGCCAACGGAGGAGGGGAGTCCGGGCTGGGCACCAGAGCCACTGGTGCCAGGTGCACTCGCCAACTGAGTAGGGACAGGTGGGTCCGCTGGGACCGGCCTTCCCATATGTTCTGTGATTCGGTGTATTTCATTACAACATAAACAACAGCATTTCAGATTAGTTGTAACAGCATGCAGTAATATTCCCATTAACCCAACACATCACAGTTGCAACAGTTGAACATCAAACATAACACATGCATATATTGAACAACAGTGGTTATTCCAACCGCATGCAGGGATGATTGGTAGCAACAGGCCACCATGAACGTGGTGTTTGAACAGGGCACATGCATCAACATGAGTGCAAATATTTATGGAACAATAGGACATATATCCCGACAAATATTTAAGATTACACATACCCACTGAGGTGTGGAATTGCATGGTTTATGCACAAACAGTAGGGTGTAGAAAAAACCTCCATTAACATCTTATAAACACTTTTACTCTACACTACATTCCTAGTGAATGCAGGTGTATATTCCCTACATGTATTATTACACTTGCCACCATGCATTAGGTTGTGTAATGGGTTTGGCTAGTTCGATCTATACTTGACCTATATCTCACATACTAACTGTCCAGGATGCAGATGTTACTGCTACATATTTCATGGTTGCATTTATAGTTCTTTATCTACATATCTGGATGTTTTCACATGACATTTTCACTTCTAATTGTACAGAACCCTGCATTTATTGAAGCACACTTACATTTCTGGGGAACATATTTGCATGCTACTATTGTGCCAGATTTACTTATGCATGCCAGCCAGTAACTGCCTGTTGAGGACTGTATATTTACTTCACAGCTACTAGCACTTCCATCACCCACTTTAGATGGGACTGCAGAACTCTGGGTTGCCAGCACTTTCTAACACATTACTATTTGTATAATGCAAGGGTACAACAACATTTCATACTAAGTGAAACAGACACATTCTGGGTTTTAGACCTTTATTAATGACATTACACACTTTTCCACAGGTTCACTCCTTTATTTGTTTTAATGGTATATATGGCAGACATGTTCATGACATATTATACCTTTATTAATAGGTTAACATACTCTTTTTTCAGGCTCACTCACATATTATTTTATATGACAGTGCCTGCAGAGATACTATTCCAGACATTTGTTACCTTTCTAAATGGGTTACTACACTCTTTTTCTGCCTCTCTAACGTTTTTATCTGACAGTACATGCAGAGGACTTATTCAGTCCATTTTATGGCTGTATTATTGGACTACAACACTTTCTTTCATGCTCTCTCCCATATTTTATATAACAGTACATGCAGAATAATCACTAACCTGCCTAGCGGCCTAGCCTTAGCAGCCTATCTTCATAGGCTTGCTGATTCGTAACACGGTCACCTGCAGCTGTAAAGTAAATGAAGGGATATTGAGACATTCCTATCCATTATACATACTCCATTTTAAATCCTTACATACTGCATTCCATGGCTACATACTCAGTTGTGGGGCATCCCGCATCCCACAAGCCTCCTGTATCCAGTGGTTCAGGTGGTCCTCCTTTCGTCTCTTCAGGTCCACATGGTGGTGACGGATCTGCTCACCAGTCCGGGGAACGCCTGTGGCACTGGTGAGGTCACGAGCTAACCGGTTCCAAGCCTCTGCCTTGTAATCCGTCCCTTGGAACTGGCCCTGCAGGAGTCTTGCCTTGTGATGGTGGACTAGGAGCCAAACCATGTATTTGGACTCCTCAGTGCCCCATCTCTGCGCTTGGAAGCGCACTCCCTCTCCAACACCAGACATTCTGACCGCAGATGTGAGCTACAATCAGTTATGGAGTGTATTCCCGCCTGTGGGGCTTAAATATGCCGCATTTCCCGCACTTTTTTGTGATTGGCCGTTTTGTAAAATTTTTGGATGACTGCAGACCTGCTTAATAATGGTTAATCTACCATTCCTAAGTTTATGTATGTTAATAGTGGCTGTTTCCACTATGTTGTCATGGCTTAGTGGTTCTCTACTTTGATTATGATGCAAAGGGTCCTGGGTTCAAACCTTGTCATTCTTTTATTTTAATACTGTCTAGACAGGCTAGGGGGGTGTGGCTGCGTTTAAGCAACTTAGCTCTACGTTGCTCCCCTGTGCCCTACGGTGCCCTGGTTGGCACGGCGCGCATGTCCGCACAAACACATTGCGCTGGGTAAAGCGTTTTTAAATGTTGGGCAACTCTATTGCGCTGGGTAAAGCGCTATTATACTATGGGCAACTCTGTTTAGCTGGGTGAAGCGCTATTAAACTATGGGCAACTCTGTTTAGCTGGGTGAAGCACTATTAAACTATGGGCAACTCTGTTTAGCTGGATAAAGTGCTATTAAACTATGGGCACCTCTGTTTAGATGGGTATAGCGCTATTAAAATATGGGCACCTGTGTTTAGCTGTGTAAAACGTTGCTTAACGGCAGGCTATTATATCTCTGGGTCTTTTAACAATATATATTTTGTTCGCTGATACATTGGCCATGTCACTGCTTTTAATAAAATTTTAATCATATTTGTCTGGTATTATTTCAAATACTGATTTAAAACATAAATAAGAAGGGGAGTGGTGGGACTTGAACCGTGAATGCCTTCTCTTTGTACATACGCTCTACCACTACGCTATTGCTATTTGGATTAATTTGCATAAGTAGTTCTTATATGCTCTTCAATGCCACAATTGCTAACTGTGGTTAAGCAATGGGCACACTCGCGCAAACAAGCGCAAATACGGGCAGCTATATCGTGGATTTAAAAAAAAAATAAATTTTTTCCTTTTTATAACTCTGATGGGGGTTTACAATGTCAGGGAGTGTGGTGTTGGGTGCAAGTACATTTGAGCGAACTCACTCTTGTCTGTTGACATTATGCTTTTTAAAACCTTGCAGGGGCGTGAACTTTTAGACTGCTCGGCAGTCGGACACGCCCCCTGCTTGCCTACTCAGTCCGTGTAAGAGTTACGGATGAGTCAGCGTGCCCTCATGAATATTCATGGCACACCGATGTCATACCGTTCAACTGCAGCCTCCGAGTAAGACATATTAAGTCTTACAGGGAAGTTTCGTGAATCTGGCCCATATACATTTCTTTTGCTTTCAGTGGGGATTTTTATACATTTTGACATCACTATATTAGTTGAACTCCATTTCTGTTTTCTTATTTTTTTTTCAAGGTCATATGATAGTTATTCATGTTATAACAACAATGGTACATTTTGTCTCACAGCTCTAAAAGCTGGGGAGCAAAACCCTGGGTCTATTGTGAGGCAGGAAAATGAAACACCAGACTGAAAATAAATTATTTCATATACTTAAATGTGGATACTGGAAGTGTTTTTAGTATATATATATATATATATATATATATATATATATATATATATGTGTGTGTGTGTGTATAGATATATATATATATATATATATATATATATATATATATATATATATATATCGGTGTGTGTGTGTGTATGTATATATAGGGTGACAATCATAAGGTCGAAGTGGGTTTGGTCGAACCCACTTCAGTCGAAGTCTGGAGGTCAAACGGCGACAATGTCGAACCTGACATTGTCGAAGTACAAATCTTGACGCCATCTCTATCCATATTAAAGCCCGTTCCGAGGTTTACAGTGAGTCATATTTTGACAGTGTCAGAATTCAACATTGTCGGTTTCATGGAAGTAGGTCGATGATCCCATCATTCGATGGGGTCAGGTTCGACCTTCTGATGGTAAACCATATACATATATATATATATATATATATATATATATATATATATATATATATATACACATACATGCACACACACACACACACACACACACACACACACACACACACACACACACACACACACACACACACACACACACACACACACACACACACACTCACATGCACAAGCACACATTTGTATATAGATGGATATAGATATGGATAGAGGAATAGCTATAAATATAGTTTACTGAGGGACAGTGTAACTTATTACAGTAGGACAGATGGCATTATATACTAACTTTCTATGATCTTGTCTAATTCATGTTGCATTATGAACACAATAAATGCACACAGGTAGCGTCTCCAAAACAATATAACCAAGTCCAAAAAAGTCTCAGAATCCACTAGTCACAGGCTTGACAGGAACCGAGGACTATAAAGACTCCCTTAGATACAAATTGCGCAGCAATTAAAATACTTTATTGGGACTGAGCACTTTCATCCAGCTTGACAGGATTTCATCAGAATTTTAGCATCAAACAACACGGGGGCAATTTTGTAGATTTCTGACATGAAAAAAAGCCCAAGCACTCTTTAATATGGATTGTCTAGAATAAAAACTTTCACAAATTCCAAATGTAGAAATGGGCTCTATGTTTGTTTGATCAAATCCTTCAGTAAGCTTGCTCACCAGTTCTAGCTACGTGATTTTTAAGGATTGCAAAAGGTAGAAAATGAAATATAGGCTGACATTTCCTACTATACTAAAAGTGTTCTTTACTGATAGAATATTAACTTTCACAAATGCAGAAAAGACAATGATTAAGAGAACTTCCTATACATTTATCTTACAGTCCTGCATCTTGGGACAATGCAGCAATTGCCTAATATACACAGACAACCCTCTCCTCCTACCACCCAACACTACAACTTGTGAGAGATGCACTTATATAGCCAAACTGGAAGCAAAGCTCTCTTCACCCAAGACTGGACTAGACAGTCAAGAGGAGAAGGTAAACACTTGCACCACACCACACTCATCACATAGCCCCTCAAAACTTACACCACCAAACACACACATAGCAACACAAAACACACACATACATTCGTGGAGGCTCTCAATAAAAATCTGCTCAAGCAACAGAGACCTCCAAAGCAGAAACGCATGCAACCTCCACCCCACAACACAACCCAAATGACACATAGCCCACAAACTCAGTGTGCCACTCAACCACAGCCCATAAGGCATAACAACGTACCCAACACTCTAGTCATAAGTGACTCTATATTCAGGCACACTGATGTTCCACTCACCAGGCTAAACAAGGGGAAAGTTACTGTCAGCTGCATGTTGGGTACCAAGATCTGCCACATAATGCACACACTCAGGTCACTCCACAACAAGTACAACTATGACTCTGTCATTGTCCATGTTGGTGTGAATGACCTGAGATGTACCTCCCTGGACTACATGAAGAGAGACATGGAGGAGCTCTCCGATCTTGTAGCCCAGGCAGGTATGACCTTAGCCCTGAGTAGCATCCTGCCATCACCCATAATGATACCACAGTACAAGGACAAAATGATTGACTTCAACAATTGGCTAAGCTTCTGGTGTCATTCTAAGGGGATCCAGTATCTTTCTGCCTGGGATGACATGATCGACAGACCACGATGCTTTGCCAGAGATGGCCTGCACCTTTCGCCCTTGGAATTCTGGATACTGGCTAAGGCTCTTGCCACCCCTATAGTGCATTTTTTAGGCAAGGTTCAAATGACAAATTCACCACCGTAACAGGTACAAGCAAGCAAAATCTGAGGGTAATGCTTCCCAATGCTAGAAGTCTAAACCTCAAAATGCATTCACTCGAGGCACTCCTTAAAATGGAGAACATCGACATCTGTGCAGTGACAGAGACCTAGTTCAAGGCTCCAGAGTGCATCCTTACATTACCAGGCTATAATTCATACCACAACTTTTGGCCACCTAACCTGGACCAAAACACTAAAGGTGGAGGTGTGTCCATATTCATTAAGGATATCCACACCTCCAGGCTAGCTGCTCAGCATAATGCATCTGAGATTATCCAAGTGCAGCTAACTCTGGGTGAGACCGCAATCCAAACTGTAACTTGCTACAGATCCCCCACCATGCCCCAGGATTCCCACTCCTCATTTCTTGATACACTGGAAAATATTAGGGTACAACCCAACACCCTAATAATGGGTGATTTCAACTACCCCACCATTAACTGGGAAAACTACTCATGTGCTAACTCTTTTGCTCAACGTTTTCTGGAATTCATAAATTCCAACACCTTGGATCAACTTATCCACACCACCACCAGGGGCAGCAATATACTAGACCTGGTCATTACCAACATGGGTGACCAGTGTTCCACTCCAGAGGTAAATTCTTGTTGGTCATATCCAACCACAAGCTAATCAGCCTAGACATCCACATCCCACCCCTACCCCCCATTAGGGAAACCACTGCAAAAAATTTCTCCAAAGCCACCTTCACGCTTCTTAAGACAGAAGTGGCAAACTTCACGACACCCATGCAGACTGACAATAGAGGTATGACTGCGGAATCCTACACAAATGCACTTTATAAGCACTTACATGAGTGCATGGATCATGCTATCCATAACAGAACCAAGATGCTATCCACCAAAAAAAGGAAGCCAATCTGGTGGTCCCCTGCCATAAACAAACTCTACAACAGAAGAAAGAAACTGTTGCAAAAAAGAGTAAAATCCCATGACTAGAAGAACTCCTTGGTCAGCCTCAGTAAGAAGCTGAGATCCCTCATAAAATCCTCCAAAGCTAGTTATGAAAACAAAATTGACACTGACTCTATAGACAGCCACAAAGCATTCTATAGCTATGTCAAGAATCTCAATGGCAACACTCAGATCTGCTCTGCATTACAGCACAATGGCACTACATATACAGAACCAACTGATATTGCCAACATCCTGGCAGATAGGTTCAGTGCTAACTTTACCCCACCCCTCACCCCCTAAAGGGCCCATCTCTATACTGGAAGAATGCAAAGTTCCTGTAATCATGGCAGCACAGCTAAAAACCACAATCTCCAAAGCCAAGAACACAGCATCCATGGGACCTGACAATATCCCAGGCTGCATTCTACATGAACTACAGAATGAACTGGCACCCCACCTAAGCACCATGTCCAATCATAGCCTCAGCTCAGGCTTTGTGCCCACTGAATGACACAGTTATTCCACTCCACAAAAGGGGAGCCACCATGGACCCCGGGAACTACCTCCCCATTAGCCTAACGAGCCTGGTCTGCAAGGCCATGAAGACACTGGTAATCTCCAAACTCTGGATCCCTCCCAGTTTGGGTTTGTAAAAGGCAGATCATGTCTCCTAAACCTGATTGATTTCTTTGAAGCAGTCACCAAAGCTGTAGACGAGGGTAAGGTGGTTCACACAGCCTATCTATATCTCGCCAAGGCATTTGACACCATCCCCCACTCTGGAATTATAGAAAAACACACTAAACTAGGTATAAATCCCTATGTCACAAGATGGGTTGCCAACTGGCTCACTGACAGAACCCACGCTGTGAAAGTAGCAGACTCCAAATCCGACTTCAGACCAGTGACAAGTGGAGTACCACAGGGATCAGTCCTTGTCCTCCCCTGTTTGGTATCTACTTTTCTGAAGTACAGGCTAACACAGAAGGTCTTTGGCTAATGAAGTTCGCAGGTGACTGCAAACAAATTGAAACTCCTAACGATGTGGACATCCAACAAAAGGACCTTACTGAGACAGATGTCTGGTGTCAAAGCCATGGCCTCAAGCTCAATGCCAAAAAGTGCATTGTCATCCCCTTTGGTAAAAACTCTGTACCCATGAGCTACCACATAGGTGGTAGTATACTTAACACCGAAATTGTGATAAGAGACCTTGGGACACAGGTGGACAGTAGTCTCTCCTTTGATAATCACATCACCACAGTAGTCAGGAAATCCTTCTATGTGGCACACCTCATCACAAAAGGTTTCTCATCCAGGAAAAAAGAGGTCATTGTTTCCCTCTACTCATCACCCATTAGACCTATTATAGAGTACAATGCCCCTTTTGGTATGAACTTCACAAGACATCTACAACAACTGGAAAGGCTGCAGAAATACCATACAAAGAGGATTACTGGCCTCAAACAGATGCCCTACGCAGACCATCTCAAAAAACTGCAGCTTTACTCCGTCGCATATCGCCTACTCAGAGGCGATCTCTGCCTAACATACAAAGCTATGTTAAACCCAGAGCTGTTGGACATGCTCCACTTAAAGAAAGACCAATCCCTCTGAGCTACATGCTCTAGGGATCTAAACCTTGTCACCAGAATAAACAGAACATGCTGGAGGGACAGATTCCTGTTCCAGAGACTTCCCATACTCTGGAACAAACTACCTATCTATATCAAACAAAGCTCCTCATTAGCACTCTTCAAGAAAAATCTTGATGATTGGATGGGAAATAGGAAATTCAACCCTGGGATCACCTCTGTGGCTCTGCTCAACAGGGGCACAGGAAAATAATTGTCTTGGGTGGTGAAAGCCAGGGTACCTTTTTGGCTAGGCTTGTATAGGCCCTAGGGCCGATAGCCTAGTACCTACCTATGAACCTATATAAGTACTTCTGATCCAGGGGATTGTCCATGTTCAGGGCCATGGAGGATAATTGGGTGTTATCTCTATATCTATATAAGTATATGTATATGTTGACAGAAAGGAAGACTATCTTTTCAGTCCAGAAGCATTGAAAAATATATGGAGTGGTTAAGATGTCAGTATGTTTAAATGCAGTGGGACCTTTAGGATAAAAAAAAATATCAGATAGGTATATTGAATATGGCTGCATTTACATTCAGGGGAAACTTGAGACTAGAATAGCAAAACATATATCATGGTTAAAGGATACAGAAAGGGTTTCAAACTACATTTCTGCAGAAGTAAAATAACATTTAAATTGCATTGGACAGTTAGCACATGATGGTGTTTCTAGCATAGGTAGTTTTATAATTCAAAGAAACTCATTCACTATGTTTGGGAGACATTAGAAGCAGATCTTACACTTTTGATACGTAAGTGTAGAAGCTTGGATTCTTCCATTACAAGTATGGGCCTCTAATTAAAATATTTATGTTTGAGAATACACTAATGCAGTAGGAAAATAGTGTTTCCCTTTATTTTGTTACTTAACTTGCAGAATTATGCCCTATTTAAGCAGTTTTGATAAGAACAGCCCTTTTAACAATTAACATGTTTTTTATATCATACAACTTTTGTATAAGTACCTTACTATTAGAGTGACAACATATCACAGTTTTAAGTTCATTCAGATTGGATGCAAATCATTAATATTTTTAAATATATGGTAATACCTGTGCACACATTCAGGTAAATTGGCAAAGGAAAAGAACAACTGTATTTGATATCAGTCCTTTCTTCCTGAACATTAACGCCTATATTGCCAGTATTACTTCTCAAAATAGGGATGGCCTTGGTGTTCCTTAGAAGAAGTACTTCTTCTTCTATTCTCTTAAGCCATCCAAAATCATAACCTCTGTCTACAAAAAAACATTCTAAAGTGGCCAGTTCCTTCATAAAGATCTTATCGTCAGATGTAAGTCTGCTTAACCGAATCATTTGTCCTTTGACCACCCCTTTTTATGTGTATAGGATGCAGACTTTTGAAATGTAAATACTGATTAGTAAATACACTTTTTCTATATATACAACTCATAAAGCATTAATTTGGAAAATCATAAAATAAATGCAAGTCCAAAAAATCTAAACTCCTACCAAAACCTGTAATAGTAAATTTTAAAAAATTAGTAGAACTATTCAACTCTGACACGAAGTCAACAAAAGTCTCATAGTCCCCCTTCCATAGAAAAAACAAATCATCAGTGCAATAATGATACAACAGTACTTTATCCATTTTCTTATTAGTAATCAAAAATGTATTTTCCCAACTAGCCATTACCAAATTAGCAAAAGCGGGAGCCACCCTTGCTCCCATGGCAACCCCCGACATTTCTTTATAAAAAGTGTCATTGAAAGTAAAAAGTTATTTTCTAAAATAATGTTCATAATAGCACAGATACTGTTGACTTTTACACCAGAAAAATCAGTATAATTAGTCAGATAATCTCGCAAATATTCAATTCCTATTTCCTGATCAATACTAGTATATAATGAAACCACGTCTATTGACGCAAAAAAAGAAATTACTACCATTTATCTTCAAATCTCTTAATATTTCAAGCAAATGCCATGACTCTTTTAAATAAAAAGTAGAACTTTGTGTTACTGGATTTAAAAAATGATCTAACCATACAGACAAAGTTTCAGTTTTGGACTTAGGTGCTGAAATGATTGGTCTAAATGGGGGATTAATACAATTCTTTTGCACTTTTGGAATTCCAAAAAGTGTAGCCATCTTGGGGAACTCTACTTGTAAAAATGCAAATGTCTGTTGATCTAATTCTCCTTGGCAGAACATGTCAAATAATGACATGTCCAACTTAGAATAGCTTTTCTTGATGGTATTATAATCAACCTTTTTATAAACTTTTTCATCTCTTAATAAGTCCTCCATTGCCAAAATGTAATCCTCCTGGTTCATGATAACTATCTTGCCCCCTTTGTCTGCTTTCATGACTCTAATTTGTCTATTATGCCACAGATATTCAAAATCTTCTTGTTCTCCTATTGTTAGATTATACATTGTATTATCATGCTTTATATTTCGGAAATGGGATTCACAGATATTCTGAAATACCTGCAGTGTTCCTATAAGAGGAGGATTATATGTGCTTCTCTTTTTAATGCTACTGTCAATATTAGAATCTAATTTGATGTTATCCAATAAATATTTTAAGTTCAATTTTCCCAAAAATAATCGGAAATCAATGACAGTTTTAGCATAATTAAAGGAATTACCAGGAATGAATGAAAAACCCTTTCTTAAAACATTTAATACACTATTAGATAAATGAATTCTAGATAAATGTAATATTTCTAAATCATTAGAAGTATTCCTACAATATAAAACTTTCTCCTGTTGTTTCTTCCTTTCCCCTTCCCTTTGTTTTCCCCCACATTGGACCAAGATGGTGTTCT
This sequence comes from Protopterus annectens, assembly GCF_019279795.1. Classification (NCBI taxonomy): domain Eukaryota; kingdom Metazoa; phylum Chordata; order Ceratodontiformes; family Protopteridae; genus Protopterus; species Protopterus annectens. The sequence continues at coordinate 1,056,580,877 of NC_056746.1, read as the reverse complement.
CTTGTTCCCCTGATTGTCCACTAAAAAAGGAGCTAAATTCTGAAGAGAGCCACTTCCACTCCCCTCTTTTTCATTAGTTGTGGAATTACTGGAAGACTTGTTTGGAATACCAGAAGTTTCCACTTCATTTATTACAGTATTTTCTCCATTAATAACAGGTGATTTATTAACAACAGACACATTTCTCTCAGATGTTACACTAACAATATTACCATCGTGTTCAATGTTCTCCTGTCTAAGCACTTCATTCATGCCATAAACTACTTTATTGGAATATGCTAAAATGTCTATTTTAAGTTTACCTTGTTTTTGACTCACTATTGTCGCTCTATACCTATCGACCTTGGCGGCAATACTGAAATACAACTTATTTAAAGTCTGGAAACAAGAAAAAGTTTTCACCTTAACATCCAGTTCATTCAATAGCCCTTTAACTTCCTCTATCTGTTGTTCATAATGTTCAACTAAAATCTGCATTAATGTGATGCCTGTGTCATTAAACAAATCTACAAGCCTGTTGTATAAAGCATCACCATTTTTTGCACAATTGGGAAATTTACCACAACGCAAACCTTGTGGCACACATTTGCGTCTAATGCACTCAGTTAAATAATTAATTTCAACATTTTAAAATTTACTATTACAGGTTTTGGTAGGAGTTTAGATTTTTTGGACTTGCATTTATTTTATGATTTTCCAAATGAATGCTTTATGAGTTGTATATATAGAAAAAGTGTATAGACAAATTAGAGTCATGAAAGCAGACAAAGGGGGCAAGATAGTTATCATGAACCAGGAGGATTACATTTTGGGAATGGAGGACTTATTAAGAGATGAAAAAGTTTATAAAAAGGTTGATTATAATACCATCAAGAAAAGCTATTCTAGGCTGGACATGTCATTATTTGACATGTTCTGCCAAGGAGAATTAGATCAACAGACATTTGCATTTTTACAAGTAGAGTTCCCCAAGATGGCTACACTTCCTGGAATTCCAAAAGTGCAAAAGAATTGTATTAATCCTCCATTTAGACCAATCATTTCAGCACCTAAGACCAAAACTGAAACTTTGTCTGTATGGTTAGATCATTTTTTAAATCCAGTAACACAAAGTTCTACTTTGTATTTAAAAGATTCATGGCATTTGCTTGAAATATTAAGAGATTTGAAGATAAATGGTAGTCTTTTGTTTTTTTGCTTCAATAGACATGGTTTCATTATATACTAGTATTTACATTTCAAAAGTCTGCATCCTATACACATAAAAAGGGGTGGTCAAAGGACAAATGATTCGGTTAAGCAGACTTACATCTGACGATAAGATCTTTATGAAGGAACTGGCCACTTTAGAATGTTTTTTTGTAGACAGAGGTTATGATTTTGGATGGCTTAAGAGAATAGAAGAAGAAGTAGTTCTTCTAAGGAACACCAAGGCCATCCCTATTTTGAGAGGTAATACTGGCAATATAGGCATTAATGTTCAGGAAGAAAGGACTGATATCAAATACAGTTGTTCTTTTCCTTTGCCAATTTCAAATGAAATGGGGGTGATTAGAAGTATTATTACAGATAATTGGAAGATATTGTTAGGAAATTTGGATCTAACTAAAGTTATTGGCCTTAGTCCTTGTTTTACCTATAAAAAAGGTTTTAATCTAAAGAGCCTGTTGGAAAATGTACATAAAGGGTCAAGTAACAGTAAGGGATCTATTGTGCATAAAAAAGGTACCTATACATGTAACAACTGTAAGCAGTGTAGATTTGTTAGTAACACTTCTTCGGTGTATTTTAAACATTTAAATAAGACTATTTGGACCAATAGTTTTTATGACTGTAATAGTAGTTTGATTGTCTATGTAGCTCAATGTCTTTCCTGCACAGGATTTTACATAGGAAAAACTGTCAGATGTTTTAAAAGAAGGATATATGAACACCAACTAGCTATTAAAAAAGGAGATGACAAAAATGCCTTAGCTAGACATGCTAAGGCATGTTTAGCTTTTAAGAAATTTGTTTTTTCGGTTATTGATAGTGTAGATAGTGAAGCTTTTTCTGGTGATTTTAAAACCAGATTAGAATGTAAAGAGAGCACTTGGCAAATTGGTTTAAGCTCTGACATTACACCAGGCTTAAACAAAGTTATTAATTTAAAATGCTTTTTACAATGTATGTATTTTATTTATACATGTATACATATACTTGTAATAGTTTATATTAATTGTTCAAGTGAACATATTATTTGTATGTAAAAAGTTTTTATTGAGTAGTGTTTGTTGCTTCTTTAAATGAATATTGAATTGTGACATGTGACTCATTAATAATGATATATATATAATTGTAAAATGGGTAGATGGTCATTCTGATGAAGTTCACGTTCATTTAAGTGAATGAAAGCTTATGAAGTGTCCGTGCTTTCCTGATGATACTTGGTGCCGACTTGTTGTTTTTCAGTTTCAGATTATATTTTTAATTTGATTTGTAGATGAAGAGATTGATATATTTTATGAAAAATGACTACTATAATAGGAGAGATACTGAACTGAATTCATTAAGGTACTGTGATGTTTGCATGAATGTGTACATGTCGTGGTACCGCGGTACCTTTCTCAGTTTCATCAGCCACCTTACTTGGAGCTGCATGGTCCTTCAACATAAACATGTGCTTATGGCTGTGCTAAATGCTAATGAGGTAGTTTATGAAAGAGGAATATGCTGTGGTCTCTCCCTGGAACTGATTTCAGGAAGATATCTACATGGCCGAGTGCTTTAAAAAAACCCTCGGCTATGTGGATCAGCATGGTCATGTCTACCACAGCAGAGTAGTGAACACAGCCAAAAGGCTGTGTTCACCTGCTGAACACAAACATGGTGGGGGAACCACTAGACACCAGGGCTTATTTTTAAAGTGCCATAGCAGCACCAATGGCAGAAGAGAAACTGGGGAGGACCATCAGAGATACATTTTTAAGGTGCTGTAACAGTACCAATGTTACTATGGGGACTGTAATGGGTGAGTACACTGGACATCAGTGATTCATCTTTTAAATTCCCTATGGCACAGAATATCATAACATGGATCAGGAGGAACCACTGGATGCCAGGGATGATACTTTAAAGTGCCATAATGGCACTAGTGCTTGTGTGGGGATGAGGGGATGGGGGTAACCACTGGATGACAGAGAATGCATTGTAAAGTTCCATAATGCCAACAATAGTAGTACAGGGATCAGGGTTTGGGAAACCACTGGACACCAGGGAAAAGTATAATGGCACAGACATCATAAGGGTAATGGTATGGGGTGGGGCAACCACTAGACCACCAGGGATGACTCTTTAATGTGCTATAATGGTATCAACATTGTAATGGGAATTGGGATGAGGAGATACTCAATCTCGAGCTCCTCGGGCTCCACTCGAATAACCTGCCCGTGCAGCCTCAACCTGGTCTGTGACATCAACAAGACTAGTTGGTGGGACAGATTTGTGCCCCAGAGACTTCCCCATCTAAGGAATAGACCCCTCTCCATATCAAGCAGAGTACCTCTTTACCCCTTTTTCAGTGCAACCTGGATAACTGGATGGGAAACAGAAAATATACCCCTGGGATTCCATCCATGTCCCTGCTGGACAGGGGCATTGGGTGCTGATTTGGCTAAACATGGGCTAAACTCTTGGTTAGGCTTATAAGGGCCTCAGGGGCAATAGCCTAGTAACCTCCTATGATCCTATGATCCTATGAACATATAATGTTTGTCTGCTATACATCTAGACTATGCAAAATGCAAAATGTTACAGAAGCTGCAGTGTGTGAGTTGTAGTTTTGGGGTGATCTATTGTATTATTTGTTAGGAATAATTCAAAATTAGTGATTAAAGATGAGATTATATTATTGATTTGGTGAATGAAAGAGGATATGGGATGGGTTTCAATTGTCTGGGTATATGACTCAATATCCTATATTATACTGAAAGCACTCACATTGCATGTGTGTTATTAAGCCTTAGAGTAAATCCATGACTTCATGGCTAACAGGTAGCTCCCTGGGAAGTCCTCCTAATATTCAGGTTCAATAGCTATATCTTTACACTCTTGACCAATCATTACAAAACAAACGGTTACAACTCACTGAAAAAGATCCCAGGTCCACATCCACTGGTCCTGATAACATTCCAGAGGTTTTAATTTCTGAAGCCAGTGTTGTCCTAAGCCCAGTTTTGTTTACTATATTTAATGGTCTGCCTTCTAAAAGTATAGTACTTGAGGTATGGAAAAGGTCCACTACCACTGCAATATTCAAAAAAGGTAATAAACAGGAAATACAAAATTATAGACCAATTAGTCTTACATCTCTTATTGGTAAATGGTTTGTATGCTGTTTAATCAACCTTTTACAGAATCAAGTAATTAGTACCAACCTCATTGACATAGGCCAACATGGTTTACAGCTAAGAGGTCAACTTTCATATGTCTGGCTGTCTTTTATGACCAAATATGTCTAGTCATGGATATGGAGAGAAAGAGAGAGAATGAGGGACACACACACAAACACACACACACACACACACACACACACACACACACACACACGCACACGCACACGCACACGCGCACATGCACACACACACACACACACACACACACACACACACACACACACACACACACACACACACACACACACACACGCACACATACACACATGCACACACATTTATGTACAAAAATACCAGCACTGGTGGAGTGATCGAAAGCTACAAGGCAAGCAGGTGTGGTTGGAAAAGTTCAGAAGGTGTTCATAATGAATGACAGTGGAATAAGAAAGTGTAAGAGTATAGTTAGATCAACCAACCTATCCAAATATGCCAAAACACTCTCCCTTGCCTAAAATAAGAATTGAATCAATGTAGAGGTTTCAAAGGGGCAGAGACAGGAAGAAGTAGCAGGCATACTTGTGGGAAGCCATGATGACAGACTATGTGATTGAGACTACAAAAGAAAGGAAGGATTGAAGTGAAGGGGGAAAACAGGTGACTGAATTTGGTTTAAGAGAACAACCAAGCTCCGCGTGATGAGAACAGGTTTCCATGTAAGAAACAAACTATTACTTATTGTACTTCACAGATGCATCTTATTGTCAGTGGGTTGGTATTGCAGTAGTCACAGGACAACTAGAGTGGTACAGAGAGAGGACAATGAAAGGGGGGTAGGACACATTCAAAGGGAACATTAAGGAGGGCAAGTTTTTACATTAGGGATAGTAGGAGGGAGGGTAAAACAAGGGGGGGGGGGTCATGCATGAAATTACCCAGTTGTATATCCCTGGATGGGAAAGCAGTGCAGTGCAGTGCTGCTGTTTGTGCTGCCCACGGATACCAATTGGACACAACAGACTTTCTGATAACCTCAAAGAAATACAAGTGCCCTGCAACTAATGTGAAGCTATCTGTAAGCAACATTCATCCCACTAAATTTAGGCATCATTCTGCTCTCTGCATTTACATTAGGACTGCAATACATAGTTTGATTACTTAGAAAACTAGCAAAGCTGCACTGGGTGACCTCATGTTCACCCTGGCTAAAGTCAGATTTTAAAAAGTGAACCATATACTTTGACAGATCACATAAGGACAGTGTCTCTCTCTAAGTAGTCAGCTTGTGTACACTGATATGGCTAGAGCTGATAAAGAAAGCCTTGGGATGGCCACAGTCAGATGCCACTGTTGTCAACTGGACCACTAGAGGAAAATGTAGGATCTATGTGCGAATTCCTAAAGAACTGAATAGAAACAACAAAGCAGCGTCAATGTAGCCTTTTCTGAATTTTTATTTGTCAGACTACAGGTAGCCATAGTGCTAAGAAAGTAATGGGGGAGGACAAGTACTGCAAAGAGTGAAGCAGAACAGTCCGCTAGTTATATTTTCTTGTTTGAGGAATTCAAAGACCTTAGGGGGTGGCTGTACGTGCTAACAGCACAGATGAACCTTTAGAATACTGCTACTCACACTTGAAAAAAATCTACCCTTTAAGGATTCACAAAGGCATGATTACTGTTGACAGTCTCCGCTCCATTCACTACTGTCACTTCCCATCTGCTTCTCTGCTGTGTGTGTGTGTGTGTGTGTGTGTGTGTGTGTGTGTGTGTGTGTGTGTGTGTATGTGTGTGTATATGTGTGTATCATGAGGCGGTATTACTTCCCATGGAATAGTAAAGTACAGTGTGCACGGCGGTTTACTGTTGAAATATTGAAAGGCAGAATAAAAAAGGGCCTTAACACTGAACTATATAGCCGAAATTACACATACACGAATGGAATCAATGTCGAATAGTAGCTGTTAATGCTGAAAATGTCGATTATAACATTTTACGGCATTAACAACAATACCACCCTTGCCGTAACTCCCTAATCCCTACACATAACATCCCGTTTATGCATGGGGACAAGCCCCCTGCACCCCCCGGGGGGGCTGTGCCCCCCAACTATATATTCCAACTCTGAGATCGCACTACAGTGAGGAAAGGGATGTATTTCCCTAACTGCACTGTACCACGATCCCTGTACATAATCAAAAGTTATATTTGCGAATGCACAGTACATTCACAAATATCTTTCGATTTCGTAGCTTGCACACATATGAACTATCTGAACTACATCAATATTGCTACGTCGATATTGTAATGGTAAAGCGTGCACGGCACTACACTAATCCATTTTTAAATGCTTAAGCCAAAGCTCTGTACAGAAGTACAGCAAGGCAAACTGTTACACCAATACAAACAATAACATAATACTACAAACACCCTAGAAATAAACCGATACAAAATTATATAAAAGAACACAAACAATCAGAATGAAATGATAAATGAATGAGCAAAATTAAAACATTCTGTTGACACAGAAGTTTCAGACAGCCATGTGGCTCAGGTTCTGTACCAGCGTCTGTCTGATACACACAATAGAAGCAAATAAACTGTTGTATGATATAAGATGTCTAGTCTGTAAAAGAAACATGCTGATTTGTAACCCTTCCATTTCAGAATTCAGTGATGTTTACAGGTATTTGGCTGTTGGTTACATTGTCATAGAATATTCCGTATCTGTTTTAGAGATGAAAGCCTCTTGGAAAATGTGCATTTCATGCATTCCTCCTAGTAGTGATGTTTTGCCCACTTGGGTTCATTTCTAAACTTGTACTACTACTGCTTAGACTGATAGCAGTGGTCTCGTAATTGCATTACTGTTGTATATTTAATATCAAATTTCAATTATTTGTAGTTTTACTGTGCCCTTCAATTTCCTGTCTCTAAAGTTTTCATTTGCTACTTGAACTGCTGACTTGTTTCCTCACTGCACTTGGAAGCCAGTTTAATACGTTATAATACTTATGAAGTATGCATCAACCTAGATATTAAAGCATAATAAATGTAACATATGAGGGTAAAAGCATTGCTACTCTGTTGCACAATTTAATTACCGGAAACCCATCCTTCTTTCAAGACTGTGCTGAATAACCTGGCATGATTATTATGTATTACAACACTAAGAAAAGCAGACATCATTGTAAAATGCTTTGAAATCTTAGAGCAATAATTTTGAGAGTATTGATTTCACAATTTCACAGCTGCTGTGAGAAAAAGATGAAGATGCCCGAAGCACATCAGGCAGAGGCAGGACTTTGATTGCAGAGGCTGTCTGTCTCCAAATCCTTAATTTTATGTAGTTTGCAATCACACATGGATGGGCATTTTATTTCTAAGATATGCAAGATCTGGATTACAGCCCTGAAGTAAGTGATGAGTCATTTTGCTTGTGGCCTGGAAGGTACAGGATTCATTATTTAGTAATGAGCTGTTTTTGACCCTTAAAGTTTGTTTGGTTCTGATGTTTATGAAATAAATAAAAAGAAGATAAACTCTTCAGAACTTTATTCCACTTTTTTAAGAGCTGTGTGCCTTGCTCATTTGCCTACCACACATAACATTCTTACCATTGACATCCTACCTCATCCCACTTTCTATCCCCAGCTAGATCAGTTTTATGCACTCACTTCATCCTCTCACCACCCTGAGGGGTATTTTCCCCCTTTTCCTAGTGCCAGCACAAAATTAACAGTAGCTTGCGTCAGTTTAGGTTAGCAGTGGGGATCTGTACTGCATTCAATACCATGAAGTTGCAGGGAAACCATAGTTAGTCTGTTTTTTTTTATTCACTTGACTTCCAGCTGACCATCAGTAGCTCTGTATTACTCCAATCACTCTTAACTCAGTATCTCTGGTATTACCCCAAGGCTGGGACCACTGTGGCTATAGGTGGGGTGGGAAGGTGAAGGTCAAGTGGAAACAGAGAGTGGAACAACCAACAGTAACAGAACACATATGATGTCCTGTATGCCAGGAGATTTTGTTTGTTATGCCCTAACTGAAGGGAGCTGCTGACATCATCACACTGCGCATAGCATTAGTTAGTAGTATCCTGCACATGCTGAATCCAACAACAATCGACCATGCAATTACAGTATTGCTTTCATCAGTGGAGGAGTCCCCAGTCACAGGCAGACACCTCATCTTTCCTAACAGAATGGAGAAACAGACGTTTACAGCTCCTTCCGAGCTCTGCCCACCATGCTCCTCCACAGCCCGAGCCTCTAATTATACTCACGTTATCTAGGTGACAGTCAAGGCTCCATTCACTAATGCCACAAGCTTTCTCTTCAGCCATTTGTGCAACTTTTATAGTATAACACATGCAGAAATGTCAAGGCAAGTATGAATTTATGCAACTCCAAGCAGTCTGGTGAGCTCACAGGAAGGTCTCACTACACTGCTACTGAGGCCAATATTGCCAGGCAAGATAAGCCCTTCCCTGACTTCCTACAGGACAATATAGTTATAGGATGCTCAGTATTTCCTGGCTCATTAACACTTTGTAACCTTAGACTTACTGCTTATGTTGAGAGTAGAAGTCCTGCAAATGGCTTTTGGTTACATTTTTACAACTTTGTTAGTTATCTTAACCCTTGTGTGATAACATTATTTCCTCAGACTCATGTAATTTGGAGAAAAGAGTAATGTACCTGTCGCTATTGTTTCAAACTTGCTTCACCCACTTTTAAGAACGTGTGTTTGCGTGTGTGTGTGTGTGTGTGTGTGTGTGTGTGTGTGTGTGTGTGTGTGTGTGTGTGTGTGTGTGTCTGTTTCATTTCCCAGCTGTGATACAGCTCAAATGCCATCTGCCACATACTGGTGCATAGCTGCTGTTAACTTGTGGGCACCAATTTATATATAGCTGGTGCTGCCTCATACCATCTTCATTTCTATAAACATGTTGCTTAAGCCAGGAAATAAAAAACAAACAACACGATGGACTATGTATAAATTATTTGCGTATGCCACCAAAGTTCATTACAAAGAGATGGCTAAAAGGTGTATAAACCAATGCAGGAACCCCTGTCTTTTATGGTGAATACCTCATACAACTACATTTTTAATATCTTTATTAAATGATCACATAATACATAGGCAAACATACATTAATATAAAAGAAAAAACATATTAACATGTTTCTGGTTACATTATACGTCACGTGTGTTCTTTTTTATGACTATCATCAGTCCTACATTACATACATTGCTCAGTTCTTACCTTCCCTTAAATATTGGTCCTGCTCTTGAATATTATTCTGCATGTATTGTTGCCACAATTTTCATTTATTTCTGCATAATTTGCTCCCTCCCTTTTCTAAAGATCATATTCCCAGTTCTTTTAGCTGTGTTACAATATTCAGTACTTGAAATACAATAGGTTTACACTTTGATTTTTAATATCTAGTAATTACTTTTTTGGCAGTTACCAGAATTAAACTTAACAAGGCCTTATTATATTTAGGCATTTCCTATCCTATATTCCAGCTCATAAGAATTATTTCCTTAGTTCCATCCATCTCCTCACCCAATACTTGTGAGAGAGTACTCTGTTGGAAATTTTCAAAATATGCCAACTCATTACACTCCCAAAAACATATGTTTGCAGTTTCCTCCTTCTTCTTGATCACACTTCAAGTATTTGCCATCTACCTGAGGAAAAATTCTTTAAAGTCTGCTTTGGGTGTAAAAATATCTATGCAAACACTTCCAAGCAAAAATCCTATACCATCTAGATTTTGCTTCATACTCAGGAACCATACATATATCCTCCCATTGTTCTCTTGTAAATTGCTTATCCAATATCTCTTCCCATTTTTTTCTAACCTCCTCATTGATTCTTATAGTTATTATGCAGTAGTTTATTTCCCTACTAATTATCCTCTCTTTAAAAGCAGCTTCTGTTCTAGAATCAAATAAAAACTCTACCGGAGCAGGTCTTTCACTTAGGATTCCCTATTCCTTTCTCTTTGCCTATATTCTGATATCAAACCCTGGTAGAGAAAGTAGTCTATAGCCTGCAGTCCAAATGTCTTCTTGACCTCATCCCATTCTATTACCTTTCCCTGTATGGTTATTTACCCCCAATACCTTGGTTCCTTTGCCCAGTTTTCTGCTGCAAAGTCTAGTCCCGTTTTACATATTCTCTGCACCCCTACTTGCAGTTCCCTATTGACAAAATCTCCTTTCTTCATTCTTGCTTTGGCTTAGTTCTTATAATACTTTCTGATACTTTATGAATATAATGTTTCTGCATTTTTTAATTTCTCTAAGTCTTTTGGGTTTCTAATGCTATGACGGGAATGGAACTCATTCCTAAGTCAAAGTAAGATTAAAGTTCATTAAATTAGTTTTGTTTCAATCTTTCATGTCAGCAAAAAGTGCTCTTTGCACCACCCACAATGTGGCCAGTAATGACTCCTTCTGCAATTCATAGTAGGGATACATATATTGGTAACATATCTAAATATGATTGTAGATTGATTTTTATAAGACCGGTTGCTCCTACTACTATTGGGGCTGTCTAGGTTTCTTTCTTCCACGTTGCTCTTGTTTCTGCTTGCAGATCCTGATATTTTATGACTTTGTGTCTCTCTGTACGCAAGACACTGTAGTAACTAGGTGTGGCGATTTCATTGATCAATGCTGCTTTTGTCTTCTTTTCATGGACCACTATATCCGGTTTTCTAGCATCTATGTTTTGAACTGTTGGTAATGGATGATCCCATGTGATGTAAATTTCACCATTTTCTATGATGCTTTGTGGCTCATGTTTCCAGTGTTTTCCAGCCACTTCAGTACCATAATGTTTGCACAATCCCGAGTGCAACAATCTTGACACATTATGCCTTTCATTATACAGTTCTTTTGCCATTAGTGTGTCACAACCAGCAACGGGGTTTGCAACTGTTTCCACTTCTGTTTTACAAAATGTATATTTGTCTGTTTCTTCCACATATTCAATGGACTTTGTAAAACAAAGTGTACACAGCCCACTATCTTGGGCCACCAATATTAACCTTTCATCTCTTTGTTTGAATTTGCCTCTCATCAACATAAGGTTCTTCCAGAAGTTTTCTATACTTGCAACTGTATTTATGCATTTTCCACATTTCTTGTATTCTTATCTGGTCCTTCACCTTATACTCTTTCTTTTGTTTTTGGCACATTCAGTTGCTCCCTGGTTTTGTCTACTTTGGGTTTGATTTCCATTCCTGCTTGACGCTGATATTCTTCTGCTAGACTAAGAAGGGAAGTCATCTTAGATTCATTCTCCTCATGTTTCGAAACTTTCACTATATTTGGGTCTTGTGAGATCAGCAGATATGTGTGCAGTCCCACAACTGCAGATCTACACATGTAAGCAGTTTCATTTATGGTATCGGTTAAGGTGTTCTGTTTTCCTGTGAGGTAAAATATTGAGGTATGCTGTTTAGGTGCTGTTTTCCAAATGTTTACAACTTCCCTGTTTTTGGACTAACAACATACTTACTGATATACCATGTGACTGCTGAAATTTTTTTATTTCCCTGTGATATTTCAGAGGGCATCTTTATTGCCATCTCATCTGATGCTTTTATCTCTTGCAGTCATCTGGAATAGGGATTGTTCTTAAGTTCAGGGTTTGTGATTATGCAGGGAGTAAGAAACCATTACAAGGATAGTCTATGGACTGTGGTGTCATTGACTGCAATGTAGATGAAGAAGAATGGATAAATGTTGCATAAAGTTGGACGAGTGCATGTACCAAATATAGTCTGCTGCCACTGGGAGGATGTGTGTGCAGTTTCTAGAAGGTCTGTTTGTTTGTGTATGGCATTTATAACTTACTTGAGTTTTCTTATGTTGAGTCTTGCATCTTGTATTTTGAGTAAAGAACTGGACATGAGCACGTCAGCCCAAAGGAACTACCATAATGAACTGAGTGGAACACATGCCTTGCTTGTGAATCATGAAGAAAGTTATTTCTCTGTCTCAGTTTTGAAGAAAATATACCCCACATTTCCCTATACCTACAACTCTCTTCAGAAACTCTTATCTTCTTAAGTAATGGCTTAGTGTGTATTTCTTGAGCTTTAAAGTTACTCCTTTAAAAAATGTGTCATAAATATGGATAAAATGTTCTGAAGCTGCTTCACTGGGGGTGATGGAAGAATTGCCCATCCAGGGCAGCAGCAGCAGTGTGTGTATGTGTGCATGTGTGTGTGTGTGTGTGTGTGTGTGTGTGTGTGTGTGTGTGTGTGTGTGTGTGTATGTGTGAGATCCACTGAAAAGAAGCACTGTCTGTTTCCTCCTCAGTACAGTTTCATATGCACACCCCTTCCTTACAACTCCATGCACTGTGGGGCACACAGGCCTTTGGGGTGTGCATCTGTGTATCTTGTCTCTACTGTATTCCACAACTATCTCAAGTCAACAGACGTAGCCATGAAGGATACATAGGTTGGAGACTGTGCCTTTGGCAGTTTTGTGCTCTGTCTCCATTGTGAAAAACATCACATAGCAATAAATACATACATGTCCATCAATCTGCATACCTTTAAGAATGTTAGGTTCAGTAAAAACTCAAACACTGTTATTAGAGATCTGTTTCCCAACACCATGCTTGACATAAAGAGAGACTGCACTGAGATGCTGTTTGATCTCCTTGGTAATCACATGCCCACAGGCTAATAGTTCAGCATGGCTGTAGGATGCTGTGTCAGTCTGTTTTGCCAATCTACCCCTTCCCAGAGCATTACAGTATGATTGCATGAGCCATATTGGCAGGGTGCAAAGATGATTATGCTGTGGACCCTGTCCTTATTGTGCTTCATATCCCCCCATCTCTCCTAATGCCATCTACAGTCCAGGCAGACAAGCTTGGCTGTGCACAAATGCCCTCATGTCACCCGAGTGCTTCTGGTGCAGTAGATATGCTGGGATCACACTAACAGTCCACTCATGTTGTCCAGGAACTTCAGTACTGTAAATATGTAGGACTGTTAGCCTGTATGCCACTGACAAATCCTTTCCGATTCTAAAGACCTCCTGATGCTGTACATATACATGGCCCACAGACTGCCTTACAGTCTGTGCTGCACACCCTCCTTATTGTCCAATGCCCTGTACAGTCTACGTTATGCCTTTCATTATACAGCTGATGTAGTTAGGTATGCCATCCATGTCCTTCTGAGGTACACTGAGCAGCTACTGAAAACAGAATAGCTCTGTCTATGAAATAGATGTCTGTCAGCACCACATGATTGAAGTCTTATCTGATTCTTCTATGCAGAGAAAATCATTTGTGAATCCAGCTTCTGAAACTCACACAGAGAAATTACATGGTCAGTCATTAAGTAAATATAAACAGATAGTCAGGCCAAAAATCTGATCTTCTCTCAGTAATAATTTGGAGTCATTCTGCTGGTATAATAATCTTCTCTGGGTGTGCTTCAAAGAAGTGTATACCACGTGCTATAGGGAAGAGGACATCACACTTTTACCTTCAAGTCTATGTGTGTGGACCCTTGGCCCAGATGAACAGTGGTCTTCATCTTGTGTTCTAGCCCCCAACCCTCATAACTGCAAGGTGCAGTGCAGATTTGAAAACATGCTTCTCATCTGCACCACATTATAAGAGCAGGTCTTTATTTTGTGGTAAAAAATGCCTTTTTAAACTCAAGAATAACATTGTTAGGTTTGTGTATTCTGAGCTTTTTACATAAAGTTTAGATTATTTCATGTTTTCATCTTTGTTCTTAAATTTCCAGGGCATGTGTATTCTCATGGACACTGAAGGTCACAAGGTGTAGTCGGGATTAGTTATTGCCTCATGCCACTGTGCTATTTGCATTGGATTGGTAACATCAGTCAATGTTTTGGTCACTGTAGTGGGACTTGTAATTTAATCCTCCCATCCCCATTTTACTAGTCACTACAGCCTCCTGTCCAGCTGCAATAACAGAAGTCCCTTTACTAACTAGCTAAAAAGCAAGGAAAAGTGCTACCATACTTTAAAGACTGAGCACTGACCTGTGGTCTCTATATCAAAATGATAGTACCATATTTTAAAGACCGAGCACTGATCTGTGGTCTGTATATCAAACAGATAGTTTTTCTCAGTAAAGAGAACTGAACTACTAGCTTCTCTGATTTTGGTTGCCTGGTTTCTGCCCCTGCTCTGTTCATCATTGCTATGCTCGGGCTTACTCCGCTCCCCTTCTTTGCACCCAAATTCCACCCACCCTCACTACTTCTAAACTTATACATCAAAAGCTCCATCCCACTTTCCCTTTACCACTTGCAACCTACTTCCAATGTCCCAGTTTAAACAATCACTTCCACAATACCCCCCAACAACTCTCTCCTTACCCCCTTACTACAATCTCCTACCTACTTCACTTCTATTTCCCTGCACAGTATTTCACTCCATACTAGTTCCCCATCATGTACCACAATTCCACAATAATACTTTGAACCACACTAACCTCCACATTAATAACACTCACACACACATCACGTCCATCACCTACCCCAAGAATAGTTACAACAACTAATACTGATACCTCCAGTCACCTAATACACCTTTATAGTTCCCAGAATATCTCCTTTCAGCTGTTTCCATACAAATTACCATATAACCTGGTCCCTAAACTCCTGGACTCTACACACAACAAACCTAATCTAATATCTTATACAGCTACCACCTCCAAAAACTGAGCAAAATATACTCCATCTAATCTCTCTATTATCACAATTGTGACATCCATTCAACCCTTGCTCCACCACTATTCATCCTTACAAATCTCCCCTTAAAAAAACTAAGCTTTATGACCATCAACATCAGAAGCATAGGCAACAAAATATCCTTCCTGCATGCCTGGATAGATCAGTACAAGCCCGAAACACTAGCCCTCACTGAAACCAAACTAAAGCCTAACATACCAGACTCTGAATTCCAACCTCACAACTACAACTTGCTGTGGTTTGATAGAAACACAGATGAATTATGTGTGGTGAAGCCAATAGGACAATGGGTAACAACAAAGGGAATACAGTTGTGTTCAACCACATTTTTAATTCAAATGTAGATAGTATAAAACTTAAGAGACTGAAACTATAATCATCCAGAAACACGTGGTTTGCCTCTTTAAAAATTCTAAGCTTTAAAATTGCATTGAATTAGTAATATGAGCTTATTAGTTTTAACCTTTTTGGAGGTGTGGTTTTGCCTTTAAATATCCAGTATGATGTCTGTATTTTAGATTATTTGTTCTGATGAAGTTCCTAATGTCAGGAACGAAAGCGCTCAACTAATTTTATATTATCTACATTTGAATTAAACATTTGATTGAACACAACTGGATTCTCTTTGTTGTTACCCGTTGTCCTATTGGCTTCACCACATGGAACTCATCTGTGTTTTTGGAGTCTGTGAATATTCCGAGAGTTGCTTGTTTTTTGTTACTAGTCAGGTCTGATAGAACCCAAAGGAAAGGTGGAGGATTAGCATTATTCTATTCTGACAACCTTAATATCACACCATACTTAAATAACACTCCTACTTTTTCTTAAGCAGAAATTCTGATATTCTGCCTAAACCTAAACAATACAAAGAATCCACATAATTGTTCTCTACATCCCCCTAGGTAATAACAACCCTAGTCAAGAAGACATACTCTCCTGGACCACCCGATTATTTCAACACAAAACCATCATCTTATGAGACGCCAGCATGGACTGTTAAACTAATACATCCCACCTATCCACTAATAGCATCAACTTAAAAGTTTTTCTTCCAATTAATATCCAGCACTACTAGGTACAGCAAAAAATACACTCAACATTCTACCTTAAACTGGATCCTGGTATCACACCCGACTAACTTCACCATTGCTGGTATACATCCAAACACCCTAAGTGACCACCTACCTGTCTTTGTGACTCGAGTAAACACTTACTTTACAAAAACTCGCACCCTAAAATCAGTCCATAATCTCTCTAACTTCTCTAGTGCCAGATTTAATGACCTACTATGCAAAATAAACTGGTCTCCACTAAAGGTACTGCCACTAGTTGAGGCAGTACACTACTTTAACAACTGCTACCTGAAACTACTTGACCCCCCCTTGGTTCATACCAAAATAATTAAAAACAATCCCTTCTCCTGGCTAACTAATGAATAAAAAAAAAACAATGAAAAAGAAGGCTGCAGCTTTGGCTCTATGGAAACAAAGTAATAAAGAACAAGATCTTCTTACTTTTAGACAGCTTCGTAATCAAACAAAAAACTAATTACCAAAGACAAACAGCTCTACTATAGTCAGCTACAATAAGAGTATCAAACTAATCCAAAAAAAAATTCTGGTCCACTAGCACAACTCCCTTCCACCCTGGAACAAAAAAAGGAAACCAGGGTTTCACTAAATGCCCTTCCCTCTCAAATTGATGAAGATTTTAACATCCACTTCATAAAATCAATAACTGATCTTATCACTAAATCCTCCAATACCTGCCATTCCTCCTCCTTATCCACCCCTAATTATCCACATTTACCAGACCCAAAACCTACCACATTACCCCCATAGCACAAAAAACACCTTCTGAGAATCATTCCACATTCACTCTTCAACCATTATCTACAAACCTCATAAAAATGTTACTGCACAAACTCAAAACCTGCTCTACCTCAGCTGACAACCTCCCTCCGGCATACCTAAACTAGCAGCTGAGTCCATTGCATACCAAGTCAGCATCCTGACCAATCAATCTATATCTGAGTCCACAGTACCTAATATCTGGAAAAAGTCCCATATCATCCCCATCCACAAAGGAGGTAACTCTACTGAACTTACAAACTTTCGACCTATAGTCATTCTTTCCCCATCTCAAAAATACTGGAAAAATGTATTCATCTTCATCTCATGAATTACTTACAGCATAATAACCTTCTTACAAACAGACAATAGGGTTTTTGTCCCAGCCATAGCACTACTACAGCTCTCTAGAGACTCAGGTTGCTATGTATCTGCACTATTTCTTGATCTCTGTAAGGTATTCAATATGTGTCCCACTCTGTTCTCCTGAAAAAGCTCTCTAACCAGGGGATCACCTCTCCTACACTAAAATGGTTCCTCAGTTACTTAATCGAGAACAATCTGTAAAATGGTCAAATGTTATCTTCCCCCTTCCTAGCAAATCCCACTGGAGTCCCTACTTTTTAATATTTTTAGTAATGATCTCTACAGAGCATCTACTAGTGGTACACTCGTCCAATATGCTGATGATTCTACAATAATTTGTACCTCTGGCACACTCCCCCAGCTTCTCTCGAATACTTAACAAAGTTTCTCCACTGTTGAATCCTGGCTTACTAACTGCTAGCTATTCCTCAACCCCCAAAAAAGTAAACTGCTTCTATTCAACCTAAAAACTGTACTTCTAATCTAAACAACTTCAAAATTCTCTCTGCTGATAACACCGCCATTGAAGCTGTCCATCACACCAAGTTACCTGGGGTAGTCATAGACAATCACCTTCGGTTTGATCTTCACATTCAACAAAACTTGAAGAAAACCCACTAGAAACTTGGCACACTTCACAGAAACAAACACACACTAACCTCCCTTTCCAAAATCACCATTGCTAAAACTTTTCTTCTACCCTCTCTGCTCTACGGTGCTCCAATTCTTACCAATTTACAGAGCTCCTTTAAATCCAAATTGGACAATTGTTTTAATAAAGTAGCCAAGTTTGCCACCAACTCAAAAACTAGAACTCATCACTATTTGTCACTAAAAAAGCTTAGCTGGCTAGAATTCCCCAACTACCTACTATATACTCAACTTCTTACACTTCACAACATAGTCTACAAACCCCTAGCCTGCCCAGCACCAAATAACATCATTACACCATACAGCCCAATTAGAACTCTAAGGTCCACAGATAAAGAGCTTCTCTCTATATACAAACTGTCTAAGGCAGCTGGACAAAGCTTCTCTGCCTACTACTTTACAAAAACTTGGAACTCTCTTCCACTAACAACGAGAGCTACCATTAACCTACATGCCTTTAAAACTATAATGAAACAACACATGCCCTTGCTCTGACCCAGGCTAAACTCTTATCCAGATCAGACCAAACTGTATCCCTCTTCCACTCTCTTGCAACCTGCACCCCTTTCACTCTGTAACTATCACTTGCATATCTCCTCCATTTACTTGAATATTTACCATCTGCCTTATACCGATATAACATCAGACTGTAACTAAGGAATTTTGCTGCTATGTGTGTATAAAGTTTTATTGTTCTCTGTATGTTCTTGTCCTCTATACTGTACTTGTAACTCATGCAAAAAAAAATCTTTTTTTTTTATGTTACCTGTATAAAGATTGCATGTGTCTATGTACTTGTAACTTGTGTAAAAAAATGTTACCTGCATAAAGATTACACGTCTGTAAGTAACTGGAGCTTTTTCTCCCTGGGTCTCCACTGAAAATGGGTTCTCTGTAACCCAGTCAGATAAATAAATAAATAAATAAATACAATTTGATAATATATGGTTAATACTAATACCAACATCAAATAGCTTCCATTTGAGTAACCTGGTGTGCAAAGCAGTTTTTGGTTCAGCACACAAAGGATCACAATTAAAACTGAAACTGAATCAGAATCTCTTTTGGTGAACCACAAACAGCTGGCTACATACTGAGGTCAGCTTGGAAAGAAATAATGAACTGTTAATTGACTGCAATTATTAGGCACTTAAAATACATAAATTGCTAAGGGCCACAAAGATATTCCACAAGACTCTAGGAATCACAAATTCTGAAGCAAAATAAATGGACTTTACTGCAGAAAATAAATTGCCTGTTTTGCAATGTGAGTTTGCAAGAGATATAAGGATGACAAAGAATAAGGTACAACTACAAATACAGTTCAAATAAGTGACATGTTCTGTTTTTTCCCTAAAGTATGCATTTGTAAATGTCTGCTATGGTACTGAATAATGCAAAAAAGGATTGAATAAGTTCAGAACCTTGTTTTAGTTCAGGAATGAGAAAGTTTACATGCTTTACAGATACTGACATGCAGTTTGAATATTGCTTTATCTGCTATATTCTTTAAATGCTCACTCATGCTAAAAGGCCCAAGGCCAATTTATTTCAGACACTGTGTGCTCTCAGATTGAAAATAATTCTGGCATCTTTAATACAAATTCACTTCTGTGTCGCTATTATTTAGGAAAAAAAAGAAAGGACAGAAATTCAGTATTCACTCTCGTTGGTGGTAAGCCAGCAG
This sequence comes from Protopterus annectens, assembly GCF_019279795.1. Classification (NCBI taxonomy): domain Eukaryota; kingdom Metazoa; phylum Chordata; order Ceratodontiformes; family Protopteridae; genus Protopterus; species Protopterus annectens. The sequence continues at coordinate 1,056,561,175 of NC_056746.1, read as the reverse complement.
CTGTGTCTATTTGTAACCCTGTTGTACAGAGTCAATAACTTCCTTTTTCTCAGCCTTTCCATAGCAGAGTAGTCAATAGGAAACAGGTCCTCCTGACTTATATAAAAGACTTTACAGAAATTTCATGTATTAAAGTTTTCAGATTTGTTCTGCTCAAAGGAGAGAGAGAGAGAGAGAGAAAGAGAGAAAGGACACAACTGTTAACATTTGATTTATGAAAATTGCTGATTGGACTTCTTTAAAATTGTCTTAGACAGTACCCAAGTAGCATTTAAGACACATTATCATTTGATAACGTGTACACACACACACACACACACACACACACACACACACACACACACACACACTGTAGTATTTTGAGAAATATTAGCACAGTGAATTCTCCATTTTTTAACACGTGTATAGTTGCTTTATCAAAAAATCTAGCAAACTCATTGTAGACTGATAATATAGCAATAACCCACGCCTGGGTGTGGGTAATGCTGGATTTACCCACGGTTGGCGTGGTTTGGTCCCGAGGGCGAAGCCCGAGGGACCAAACAAAGACAACCGTGGGTAAATCCAGCATTACCCACACCCAGGCGTGGGTTATTGCTATTATACAATGACATTATTTAAGAAAATAAATAATTACTTTTCTTAAATAATGGCATTGTATAATGCCTCTTTGCTGCCCTTCCGCAGCTGTCTGGTGTTCCGCGGCAGTTCTGATGTACTGCGCATGCCTACGCAGTACATCAGAGCTGTGGGCAAAAGCAACGGAGAATGCAAGATCTCCATTGCTTTTTACTGTCTCGCTATGTTAAATGGGTTTAACATAGCGAGACAGCTTTAAAATAAGCAACGGAGATCTCCGTTGCTTATTTTAAAGCTGTCTCGCTATGTTAAACTCATTTAACATACCGAGACAGGTTAAAAAAAAAAGCAACGGAGATCGCAAGATCTCCGTTGCTTTTTAATTGTGCTATGTTAAAGGAGTTTAACATAGCGAGACAGCTTTAAAAAAAGCAACGGAGATCTGCGTTGCTTTTTTTAAACCTGTGTCGCAATGTTAAACTCTTTTAACATAGCGAGAATGTTTATACTAACGGAAAAAGTCCGGGTGACCGGACCTTTTTCCGTTAGTATATTGAGGGATTTACAACGGGCACGCTGGTTGGGCTGGCCAATCAGCGTGCACGTTTTCGAGGAGGCATTGTATAATAGCTTTTATTTACCTTGTAATAAAATCTCTTTCCAGACCATTCTTAAAGCATACTTTCTTAAAAACAAAATGCCAAGAGGTTTAAAGAAAAAAATAATTCTCTGTTGTTCACTGTCCTTTCTTTAACAATTTAGATTGCCTGTCTTTTTGTAATACTGAACATTTCCAAGATAAGTCTATGTTTTGCTATAACAGTAAACATTTTAAATCCTGCAAACTTCAAATAATGCACCACTGTTTAGCAAGTCTAACTCTGAGACTTTCCTTTCCCAGCCTTCTATTCAGAGTTTCCAGCTCTGACTGTTCCTTGATTTTTTTAGGCCTCAACTTCTCTTTGCCTCTATCCCTCTCTGTCTCTGACTCTATTTGTCTCTCTCTGTCTGAGAGGCCAACATATCTCCCACTCTGGTATGTCTTTCCTTTATTACAAGCAGGACTACTTACTTCTTCAGTTTGAAGCATATGTGTGGAATCGCCCTCTCATAATGCCAAGACACTACAGTTTGTCATGTGCCATTAATCTCTAGGGGGGATTGTATTACATACCCGTCTAACTCAGGCATGAGGGTGTGAGCACAATTGGTCAGACAGATCCCTCAGTAGTTGGCCCATGATTTCAGTAGTACATGGTACCTTTGCTCCAAGCAGTCTTCTGTTTGGGAAACATTTGTGGTAAAATGTTTCAGCACGGAAACAGGCATACCACCATATTTACATTAGTCCATATATAATCCTTTTTTTCTGTGGGATTACCTTTCTAGGTCACTAATTCTGTTAAAAAATTAAATTACTGTTTGGACTTCCTTTATTATCAGGCTGAGAAAACTAGATTTGATTCAGTTATTAATTCTCTAATCCATAATATTATGTATAGCACATAACACATATTGGTTATTTGTTTGTTTTGAAACAAACTATTGTCTTGTAGTATATTGTCAGTTTCTGTTGCTTGACCACTCTAGACCTTTTGTTCTGGTACATGTTCCAGCTCAGAATTTCTGCTGTCTAGTTGTTTGTTTTCCAAGTTTGACTTCATCTGTAAGTTTTTATTCTCCAGTTAAAACGTGAGTTTCTCACTATCTCTGCTATAACACAAGACTTCCACAGTATCTGTATTCTTGTCTATGTTTTCCAATCCCTTACTTAAAAGTGCAGTTTCTATAACATCAGACTGTTTACACTCATCTTTTTGTGCCGTGAGATGTATGTCAGTTGCTGGCTTAGTTACTGAGTTTTCATTTACAGAGGGACTTTCCTATTCTTGTTGCAGAAAAATAAAGTAAACACAATTTGTTTTCCTCTGTTTACCTTATTTATATACATATATACAAATATTTCAAGCAAGGGCATTAATACCCTTCTAGCCTGCCAATATACCAAAACACTTGTTCCCATAATGTGTCCAGGCTGTTCTTAAAAATACTTAAACTAGTGTTAGCTTTAAAGTAATTTGGTAGTCTATTCCATGCATCAGCTACTCTGTCAGAGAACCAATTAGTACACTTCTCATTCCTATAGAATCTGCTGCATAGGTTGTCTGATGACTCTTTACTACTTTATGATAACCTCAAACATTCCCAGAGGTAGTTGTCTCTAAATGCCCTATTTACCTGAATAAGGTCTCCGCTTAAATATTTGTGTGAGACACTGTACAAGTTCAGATATTTTAGTGTTTCATAACAACTTGAATTTTCATATCCATGGTTGCCCTTGGTATATTTCTGCTGTACTCTTTCCAGTTTACTCATGCTTGTTTTCTTATAAGGTTTCTATATTGTTATACTATACTCAATGACATCATCATTTCTCATTTTCTAGACTATATAATTCTTTTTATACAGTCTATAGTTCTATAACTATCATTAACCAATTGATTTATATGATTGGAAAACTCAAAGCTGGATCTACCCATATACCCAGGTCCTTAAATGAATCTGCCGTTTCAGTCCCTGTGTGTTGTATTAAATGTTTACCTTTCAGTTTATGCCTTCCAAATCTCATATACTTAGTTTTTGATGTATTTATCAGCATATTATTCTTATGTGCCCAAATGGTCAATTTAGTCAAGTTTTTTGCAGACATGTCCTATCTGTAACAGATGTAATCAGTTTACCCAATTTCAAGTCATCTGCATACAGACTGTATAACACCTCAGATAAAAAATATAGATCTGACAGATGCAATCTAAACAAGCATGGGCTTAGAACAGAGCCCTGTGGGACACCCTGACTATAACCAAGAATTTCACCTGTACATTTCTGTATTATATGCCATGCCCTATTTGTAAGCCATGCAGCTATCCATCTTATCAAGAATATAGCAATACGTAGCTGTTATAATTTATTGATCAGTGTTTTGTGTTTGACCCTGTCAAATGTTGAAGTTAAATCTATATAAATTACATTGCAACACAATTTTTCATTCATAACTGTTATTATAATGTTATAGAACATCATGTTACAGGTGGTAATAGATCTGTTTTCAACATATGCATGCTGATGTATGGTTTCAAGTTCCAGGCTTTTCAATTCTGACAATAACATATCCTATATTACCTTCTCCATTATTTTTCTGCAACATGAAAATAGACTTAAGGGTGTGTATGACACTGGGTTTGTCCTATTCCCATTTCCCTTAAAGACAGGTTTAATAAGTGCATGTTTCCACTCTTGAGGAATCCTCCCATATTTATACAGCCTAGTCAATACTAGATATAATGGTAATGTAAGTTCTTGCTGAAGTGTTCTCAGATCATTGTTACTAATTCAATTTCCACCCTGTGCTTTGTTTGGATTCAGTTCTTTTTCTATATGATCTAATTTGATTTCAGTATCTGACATTGCCTGGATGCTACTAGGGCAACTTATCACTCACTTTGTGGATCCAAATCTTTTTGCATAAGATTTTGTAAATAAATCTGTAATCTGTTATGCCTGAGAATAAATTTTAGAATCTACATGCAGTTTATCAATTTGTATGTCTTTACTCCTTTCACATTTTATATATCTATAAAATTATTTCCTGTTATGCTCAAAGTCTTTATATAAATTGTCTTCAATTTTTTTTTATCTTGTCTCATACTGTTTAATTTGTTTGTTTAGCTTGTTTACTTCAGTTTTCAAGTTGTAGTTCAACCTCTTTTCCATTTCTTATATTTTCTGTCTGTCATCTTAATCAAGTATCTTGGTCTTATGGAAATACATCCTACTGACCTTGTGTGCCTAGTTCTTGATGTTAAACATTTTTTTTGATTTTTTGCATTCAAACAATTTCTCTTTCAAAATTTTCAAATTCCTTCTGTAGTTTTTCCCATGAACACATCACTCCAATTAGTTTTACACAGTGACTCTTTTGCTTCCATATACTCTATTAATCACCTATGCACTGATTTAGAGTTTGGCAGAATTATCTAGCAACAAATTAACCTTTATAATCCCATGATCACTGCACATTAACTGTGGTAAAACATGACATGAAGTAACAGCAATTTTCTTAGGATCACAAACAATGTGTAGTATGTTTCATTCCCAGGTAAGCTTTTTAGCAATCTGAGCAATTGTTGTTCCTGAACATACATTGTGAACTATTTCCTTACTAATGTTGAATCAATTTATTCCAGTCTGCTATTGGTAAATCTAAGTCCCCAGCCGCTATTATTTTTCCCTCCTTTGTTTCATGCAAGAAATGTATGAATTCTTATAAGTTATCAGTACTTGACTTTGGAGGTCTATACACTCCAACAATTGTTATATGTTTCAGGGCTGTCTTTATTGTCATAGTTACACAATCTATAGTATTACTGTTATCACTGAACATGTAATAATCACAGGTCACATAATTATCTTTAATCCTTATCATAACAACCTCACCTGATTTTTTGTTAGAATGTCTGTTACAGTAAAAATATTTATACTCTGACAGAACTGGTTTCCAATCATTGTTCTTTAACCATGTTTTACAAACAATAACAACATAGGTCTTGTGGGAACATAGCAAATTTTCCAATAAAAAACTTTATTAGCTTCTAGCATTAGCAACCATCAGAAATGCATCAAATGTTGCTATCTATGAACTGTTAAATTTTTGACCTGGCAAAATTCCTACCTTGTGTTTGGCAAATATCGTAAAATATCCGCTGCAAAAATTATTTTCACGAATCTTGACAAGTGCATGCCATCCTGTCTGAACACATGTGCAGAAAATTAGGCTTGGATGTTTTACACATTTGCATTTTTTAAAATGGGACATTTTTTCATGTAGGTATTGCTGTGGTAGCGTTGTCGCCTCACAGTTAGATGTTGCACGTTCGATTCTCAGTTAGAGCGTCTTCTGTGTGTCGACATGCGTGAATGGGCGTTCCTTCGTTGAAGGTTGTGCATTAGGCCCGGCAAGCCAGCACATAAAACTCTACTGCCAATCATTAGCAGACCGGAGTTCCGCTGTGGCGACCCCTAACTGGGAAAAGCCGAAAGACAGTTTTATTTACCCCAAAAATATTTTCATTCCTGGTGATGTGACTCTCCTTCCTAAATGTGATTTGTGAAAAATATGTCCTAACAGCTGTACGTGTTATGCTATGTAAGAGGAGTAAGTTCCCTACCATTAGTCAGAAAGTCCTTGCAGATGATATCATTTGTACTGACTTGAATACAAACAGATCCATACTTCCTTAAATTAAGGCCTTCTAAGGCCTGTCTCACCTCCTGTATTTTTACTCCTGGCAAGTATAACACTGTTTGATGTTCTTATAATTTATGTCAAGCTTATGATAGCTGTAGACCTTAGTGATGTACCTCAAATGCATGTGGTGAATTTGCTGGTATACATTTCATGACATGGCTGGATTCAAAATTAAGAATATTTGAGTAAGACTACAGACTTAAGTTTGACTTAGATTTGTCTCTTGAACGTCTATAACTGTTTCTTCTCTTATTACACCAGGCACACTAGTCTTTCTTTCACTACAGTTCTATTCAGTTGATTCTATGGTTTTCAGACTTTAATGTCTCTGCTGTTTTTTTTCTATAATGTTAAGTTGTCCCAGCTTCAAAAGTTTACTGGGAGCATTTTCATTCTGACTGAAGGAGTTATTTTCCATTTGCAGGTTTGTTGACATTCTTGTATTAGCTTAGCATATGAATCGAAGGTTTTCAAACATTTGTTTGAATTTACTGTTTGCCTCATCCAAAGGTTATCTCAAGAATAGCATTATGCTATTGATCTATCTTACAGCACAACTTTTTATTGTCTTCCACCGGCATATTAGCAAGGTTTTAATTATTTTTACATTTTCCCTCTTCTGAATGCAGTGAGTAAATGAATTGAAAACACTGTCATTGCATCTCCTTATTTCTGTACATATGATCTTTTTTGAGTTCATCACTTGTCAGTTCTATTTACTTTCATTTACAGTTTCAGATCTTTTTCATTCTATAAGCTTGGACACTTCATTATTCTAGGAGCAAGTTTGTATACAGTTCTGGACTTTGTTTTTAATCTCTCAGAGTTGCACCTTTACTAACTAACTTTTCCGTTATACATTGTGATCCTTCACTTTTAAATCAAGCAGAACATTATTAACCATTTGCTGTTCCTGCCACGTTTCTTTTTTCTCACTCAGTAAATACACAATGTCAGTTCTTCTTTTGTCTTTCAATTTCAACACTGGGTCACTTTGCTGTTTTTCCAGTGCATATACTGTTTTTTCCTAGTTCCTTTAAAACAAACTTGTTTCCCTTTTGACTTGTGACATCACTTGATTTAGCTCGTTCATGTTGACTCTTGATTGTTTACTGACTTTTCACTGATCAGCCTGCACTGAACGTTAAGAGAATATTTTGGAGCAATAAGTGATTCTTTACCTGTTTTATTTTGTCATTCTTTGGCTAGTCAAAGTCTACTAAAAACTTTGTAAAAATCTGTCACTTTACTTTCATTTCCAGAAACTGTTTTAAGATTGCTGCTGACTTTCTTTACTGTCTTAGCATTTCTGCAGTTAGTGCCCTGGCCTCTACTTACAGAGCTATGCAATGTTGAAAACTACCCCATTTATTTCTCTTGTTGCTCATTAGCCTGTTTTTCCATAACCATTGCTTTTCCCCAAGTTCTTGTTTCTTAGCAGCCCTCGATAATTTAAAACTCAGGTTTGATCCAGCATTATTTATTCTAGCTCTGTTAGAACTTTCAGCACTAGAGTCATGACTCTCAGATAAGGTTTCACTCTGTGCAGTTCTAAAATGTATTTATTTGTTCATTCTTATTTTTTATTTATTACTTCTTTATTTCTTTTTGTTAACTAGGAATAATCCAGCTAAGGTATAATAGGCCCTTTTCACTGTAGGCTCTGAGAGAAAAGCTCCACAAATAAGTAAAATAGAACAGTCTAATATAAATTGTGGATACGTATAACAAACACAGGTGTACTTACAAAGAATGTAGTAAATAAGCAATCAAAGGTAATAATACGGAGCTATAGTAGTATAAATTATACCAAAGCTAATGACACACCGGTTTACCATCATTATCCTGAATAACAGGTGGTTGTGCCATCCTATGGTCGAGGTGCTTCCGGAAAAGTCAGAATACCTGACATAAACACAGAACCTTAAAAGTCCCTACTGCTCTGGACCCAGGAACAAGTGTTAATATGAGTCCAGAAGGGAGTGAGATTGGGTAGTCGGGCATGTCGGTGTTCAGCATTCCATCGTTTGGGATGTAGGACATAGTGCAAGTGGACTCGACTGCATATGATTCAGGATAATGATAGCAAACCTAACACACCTGGCTTTTTGTAATACATTTTCTCACTTCTGCTGCTTAACTGATACCCACTTGACTTGCTGTTTAGTAGCATAGCATAGCAAGAGTTCATCGAAACTATAATCACTGAGTGTGACAAAGTAGTGGTTTCTTTGTGCTGTATATAAGACTAAAATGTAACCATCTGTACAGTTACATTGAAGCCACACTCCTGAGCATTAAGACTGCCAGTGAATTAAAGGTATGTGTAATATCATAAGTAGGGTTTTGAAACTGAACCTGTGCTACTAGCATATCCCTTTACCCATTTGTTTCAGTTTCAGGTGTTTACATCATCAGGACCATAGTACTCAAGCATTACAAATTAGTTGTTATTCTATGCGATGTGCAAAAGGCTAAACACTACTACCTGTGAATATGTTACACTTATAGAAAAATATATCTCCAGTAGGTAGATCTTCATTCAAAAGGTTGTGGTCAGTTATGTACATTGATACTATTTTGCTTCCTCTCTGTAACAGCAATAGTTAGGAAACATTCCATTACATTGTGCACATATTTTGATAGCAGCTGTTAACATTAGCAAGACTGTGGACTAAGTTTAGTTGTGGACAGCGCCTGATAGGAACAACTATAGATTTTCATGTACGTCATGAAGGTGGAGACATATTCTTCTGCCAAAGTATACAAGGGGTTAATCAGCTTTCCATTCACTTGATTCTAAAATAACTGATGTTTTTTCAAAGTACAGACTGGTTCTGCTAACTGTCCATGCTGTGAGCATGCTGTAGGGAGAAATGAAACTTCAGGGTTAATTTAAACTGCAGATGAGGGTGAACTTTTCCTTTAAGTGGAAACACTAATTTTCTGCTGCCTATCTGGAATATACAGATGCAAAGAATTCTCATTATACTGTGCTAAAACACCTTTATGACCTGTATTTTTTGGCCAACATCACTTTCTTTTTGTGAATCTCTGTTGTGTATGTTCTCCTTCCATGACAGAGGCACATGCATTTATTTTTTATTTTATTACCTTTTTTGCCTTGTGATTTCAATGCGACCAGTTCACAGTCAGTTTTACCAGGTTTGCACTCAATTATAGTTCTTGCAGCACACAGAGATGACCTCTCCTTTCCCTTCTCGGGAGGTTTATTTTTCAGAAGCAATACCTTACACGAATTTTTGTTTTACAAAATGCCACCAGACTTTTGGTGCAGCATTTTTTTCTGACACACCCTTTTTGCAGCAAGTCTGTAGTATAACACCAAACAGAGAATTATTTTTTTCAGCCAGTCTCTAACTGCTGTGAAGACTCACTTTTGTTACTGTAGCAAGTCTTCTTATGGGCATGGGTCTTTTTATTTCTTGTAGGTATAACAGTTTCTTGGTATTAACAACTCACTACTCAGGAAGACTTTTTTTTCATTTTGGCTTCCCATTCACGCTACTGTTTAGTAAGGAGAAGCAGTTTCAGGCAACGCACAGTAAAACACAGCGCTGTATAAAGGTCCGCTATTTGAAAATGCTTTGTATACATTGACATGTCTTTCATTTGCTTCTACTTGTCAACAAGCCTTGCATTTACACACACAGCTCTCAGATGAATACAATATCTACTAAACAAGTGTATCAGGACAACAGGGTTCTCTTCAGATATCAGTAGCAGACAGTGGGTTCACTTGCTTTAAATACAAGACAATGCACATATGTAATAAATACCTGGTCTATATAAGCCACATTTTTTTCACCATACTAACACACCATACTCTAAATTAAAAGTTTAAGATTCCACTCCATGCAATATGAAGCTACCAACTTTATGGCCAACCATTTGTTTCTCAATTTTTTCTTTCACTGCAAAGGTTTCTATTTCTAACACACACTTCATTTAAATGCCATGAAACTTCCTAGGTTCACTTCTGCTACTGCTCATCTGTTGTTTTGAAATGTTTCAGAAACAGCTTATAATTGAATCTCTAAATTGTAAACCATTAGCACTTAACATGCTATTTTTTTCTCCAAACATCTTCATTAAATTTTCACTCATGACAAAGGCAATCATGCACTTATATAAATGAAAAACATACAAAATAATACAATTTTAGTTGCAAACAGTTTACATCACAGACACCACTGAAACAACTGTAGTTACAAACATTATACATTATTTATAAACCATCCAGCCATTGTCAGTTAAGCATTATATGGCTCATTCAAATCCTCCCTCTTCAACCTCATTCCTGCTCTGCATATATTCTTCCCACAATTCCCATTTTTCCTATGTAGTTTGCTCCTTCTCTTTTCTAAAGATCCCAATTCTAGTTGTTTTATGCCTGTTACTATATTCACTACTTCTAGTAAAGTTGGTCTAAACTTTGATTTCCATTTTGTAGTAATTGCTTTTTTTGGCAGCCACCATAAGTAGACTCAGCAAGGCTTTACTATGTCTAGGCAATTCTGATTCTGTAGCATAACTCAAAAACATCATCTCCCCAGTCAGTCCAATCTGCTTAGCCAGCATCTATGACAGAGTGGTCTGCAGGGACTCCCAAAGGTCTGCCAGTTCATTACAGTCCCAAAATTATGTTTCTAGCTACCTCTATCTTGCCCATCATACCTCCAACATTTGTTATCATGTGAGGAAAAATTCTTTGGAGTCTACTTGGAGTATAAAAATAGCTATGTAAACTCTTCCAGGCAAAGATCCTAAATCTTCTAGACTTGGTTGCATATTTGGGAGATATGCATATATCCCCCCATTATCTGTTTGTGAATTGCTTATCCAATCTCTCTTCCCAATCCTTTCTAAGGTCCTCTGATTGATTCTTATAATTATCATGCAATATTTTATATGCTTTACTAATTATTTCTTTTTTAATGGCAGCTTCTGTTCTAGATTCTATAAAAAACTCTACCAGTGCTGGTCTTTCATTTAGGAGCCCCTTATTTCTTTCTCTTTACCGATACTATGATATCAATCCTTGATTTTGAAGGCAATCTCTAACCTGTAGTCCAAATAAATTCTTGGCCTCTTCCCATTCTATTACATTTCCCTTTCTAGTTATTTGCTCCCAATAGCTTGGTTCCTTTGCCAGCTTTCTCCAATAAATTCCAGCCCCCTCTTGCCTATTATCTGTATCCCTAATCACAGTCACCCCTATTGGCAAAATCTCTTTTCTCCATTCTTGTGCTGGTTTGGTTCTTAGAATACTCCCTACTATTTTGTAACTATAATACTCTGCATGATTTTGGTTGTTCTCCTTAACAGTCTGCATCCAAAATCCCAATCTCTCCTTATTTCTTGAGCTTCCCCCCTGTATCGTCATCATTCCTTCCCACTTTAAATTACAGTTGTCTGCTTGTGCTACGTATAAAAGTCTTAACTGTGTTGGTCTAAAATACCCCTCAAATTAGGTAATCCTAGTCTGCCTTTTTCTATTGTTAGAATCAGCTTATCCCAATTGACCCTTGCTGTCTTCCCTTCTCATATAAAATCCTTCAACTCTTTTTTGTTATCCACAACTTATCTTCCGGTTGATAAAAGTATGCCTGACCTTTGTATAGGACTAAAGGGACTAAAAGCATTTTAATGGCTTGTATCTTAGTATCCATATCCATATAACAAAACTTCCAGTTTCTCAATTTTTGTATTATCTTCTGCTTAGTCTCTTCCCACATATCTTTAGCTGCTACCACAGAGTCATTTCTAATCCATACTCCTAAATACTTCATTTAATCATGTCCCCATAAATATGGATATTGTTGGACCAATTCGTGCATGGGTACATAATTTACTGCTACTGCCTTTGTTTTAGCTTCATTAATTTTATATCCTGAGAATATTTGAAGCTGTCTTAAAATGTTCCACAACACTGTAATGTCCCTTTCTGGTTCTGTCATGTATAAAATAATATCATCTGCAAATAGAGCCAGCTTTTTCCTGACTACCATACCAATTATATCCTTGCATTTCTGAGTCCATTATTTTCTTTGCAATGGTTCTAAATATAATGCAAACAGCAAAGGAGAAAGAGGACAACCCTGCCTGGTTCCTCTACTTAAGCAGAAATTATTGGAGAGTACCCCACCCACTTTAATTCGTACCTACGATCCCTCATATATTCTTCTAATCAACCTTATAATTGTATCAGGAAAAGGAAAGCTTCCATTCCTCTGCTCAAGAAGTCCCAGTCTACTCTGTCAAATGCTTTCTCTGCATCAAGACCCACCAATAAAAGTGGTACTTTCTTACATTCTGCTTCCTGCCTTCCCTGCACAAAACCACACTAATCTATATCTATCAATTGTGGTATCATTTTTGCCATTCTTTTAGCCAATATAGACAGAAACACTTTATAATCATGGTTTAGTATTGAAATGTGCCTATATGAAGCTGGATCCAATGGATCTTTACCCTCTTTAGGTATTACCATTACTACAGCCTTCTTCCAGGATGCTGGTAATTTTCCTCCTCTTAAAATACTGTTAAACAAAACCTTCCAGATCTTTATCACTTTTTCCCTCTTAACTTCCAAACTTCTACAATAATACCATCTATTCCTGGGGACTTTCCTGTAGATTGGTTATGCATAGCCATTTTTATCTCATCCCTTGCTATCCTAACTGTTAGTAATTGAGCCTCATCTACCTCTAACTTTGGCATATTTAATTTTTCCATCAACACTTCCATTTGTGCCTTTTCTTGATTTCCATATTTCTCTGCTTTATACAAATTTTCATAAAATTTACAAAATATTTCTAATACTTTTATGGTCTCTTGTTATCTTCCTTGTTATAGGCTCCCTAAGCTTGGTGACTGCTCTTTCCAGTTTCTGTTGCCTGAACTGTTGTGCTAAAAGTTTATGTGCTCTAAAATTATTATAAAAAAAGAGTTGCTTAATAGCAGTCTTTCTAAACTCATGCATATTATCGAGGTAATCCCTTATTTTCTGTTTAGCATTCTGCAGTTGCTCCTTTTCTAGTTCCGAGAGATTCCCCATGTTTTGCAATATTTAAAAATTTGTCAATCCCTCTAAATAATTCTTGTTACTGTTTAACCATATCTCCCTTTCTTCTATTTCCAACCTAGTTTTAAACTCCATTTAATTGTATCCCACTCCTTAGCTATATTTTCAGAAGATAATTCTACTCACTTCACATACTATTTAGTTTAATTTATACAACAATGACCAACTT